>NW_006770037.1:2523044-2524975 GCF_000442215.2 Lipotes vexillifer
TGAGCAATTGGATCACGTGGGGGAGATGCAGGAGAAGCTGGACCGGCTGCACTTCAGCCTGGACGTGGGTGGAGAGGAGGAGGAGGAGGAGGAGGAGGAGGAAGGAACTCGGGCTGCTGCTGCCTCCGCCTCTGCTTTGCATTAGCCCCCACCCCCACCCCCGCGCCCCTCCGCAGCCGCATTGCAAGTTTTCTGCGCGAGAAAGATCTGTTGCTGGTGCGGGCGTTTGCAGGCACAGTCCCCGAGGCCACCCCGGGTGGGGTGTGTGGGGAGCATTAGCCGTTCGCCGCGGCAGCAACAGGAAGCCGGGCGGTCTCCTCACGCACCTGGGAAGGAAGCTTCTTGCCTTTCCCAGAACGGGAATAGCTCCTCTCCAGCATCCGGGTGCGGAGGGGGCGGTCGGAATTTGGGGGACCAAACCCTCCGCGGGGCGCCCCCCTCCACCCCCTCTAATGCACTCGTTTCCCGCGCGCGCTCCCTCGCCGGCCGAGGTCTCACTGCAGCCTTTTCTCTCCTTCCAGTGGTGATCGCCACTCGGGAATGCGGGTGTGAAGGGTCCGAGCTGCCGCCCAGCGGGGGAGAGACCCCGGGACGCCGGAAATCACCATCCCGAAGCTGCGAGAAGAAGGCGGGGGAGGGGGAAAGAGAGCATTCTTCAGTTTGTGTGCCTTGTGGGGAAAGAAAATTTTTTTAATCGTTATTTAAAAACAACAACAACAAACATTTCCGTGCTACTGTCTGTCATCATCTCTGGGGAAATCAGCCAGAACCACCAGAACGTAACTGAAACCAGACGAGAGAGGCAGGAGCCGAGGCAGTACCTGCAGCGTCCGGGCACCAGAGCCACCTTGGAACGGGAACGTGTCTCCGGCGGCCGCTGGGCTGCGGCTCCGCCAAACTTTGGGGCGGGCGGGGCGGGCTGGGGCTCGGAGGGGGCTTTGTAGACCGAGGGCCGCCCCCTAACCATGATGTTTCGCGACCAGGTCGGGGTGCTGGCGGGCTGGTTTAAGGGCTGGAACGAGTGCGAGCAGACTGTTGCACTGCTGTCGCTGCTCAAGCGCGTGAGCCAGACCCAGGCCCGCTTCCTCCAGCTCTGCCTGGAGCACTCGCTGGCCGACTGCACCGAGCTGCACGTCCTCGAAGGCGAGGCCAACAGTCCCGGTAAGTGCGCGGCCGCCGCCGTCCCGCTTCTTGTCCACGCCCCCCCTTCCCAGCCTCGGGCCTGGCCCCGCCCCCGACCGCTGGTCCGTGGCGACAGAACCTCGAGGCCCCCGGGTCCTTGGCGTCTCCCGCCACCGGCCCCCCACCCAGGCCCTGCCACCCACTAACCTTCGCTGGCCGCTTCGTTTTTTTGCCCACTGTCAACTCCCTCAGTCCATTCCATGTGGTAGCTACGGTAGCATGAATGATTGATTTTTCTCTCATGCAGTTTCCTGGGAAATAAGTAAGTCAGGTCACGTAGAGTCTGGATTTTCTGGGCCTTCCCCCCACCACCCCCCCTTTCTTCTTTTGGGCAACGTGGCTCTTTGGATTTCAGCAACACATGAAGAAGCCTGGGACTGCCCTTCAGAAGACAAGCTTTGATGAGGCTGTATGAGGAATACATGAAAATCCAATTTTGTTATTCATTTTTCCCCACGGATATTCCAATTTTAGAGCTCTGTCTTCAGAATAATTTGTAGGTGATGCTATAGACTATTAAAATATTTGCAGTTCGTATACTACGTGGTTATACTTAACTATCACAACATTATTTATATTGATATACATCTTGTAGAAAGGGTCTCATAGGGAGCAGGCATGAATCAGGGTCATTAATGCTTTTGTCAGGAAACTTTACTGAGCATAACAGAATTGTTTCCTATTACCCTGCTAGTGTATTTACAGACACCTCGACTAGCATAGAAAGTGAATGTACTGAAAGGTTCAGC
>NW_006770037.1:2524987-2529871 GCF_000442215.2 Lipotes vexillifer
GCCAGTATGGGGTGACAGACTGAAATTATATCCGGGCCTGGGGGTGGGAGGTGAGGATGGGGGATGGGGAAAGGTCTGTTGGTTGTAATGTTGCATGGGGAAAATTCTTTAGTTCATGCTGCAGCAGGAGGGTGAACAGAGCCCCCAGTGTTTACACAGAGAAAAGAATGCAGGGTCCTCTTCCAGCTGTTCCATGTTAGAGCCGCCAGCCTGCAAGACTCAGCAGAGGGCTGGGCTGCCATTTGATGACAGGGTCCAGTCCAGGGCAGCAGGGCCTGGGAGACACGAAAGTGAGTGTGCCGGCAGCACAGCAAGAGGAGGGCTGGCCTGCTCCTCCCTCCTCCTCCCTGGTGTGGTGCCCGTGGTGCTGGAAACACTAGGATGGGATGTTTCCATATATAGAATCATAGGCTGGCAGTGACTGCTGGAAATCCTCACAGCCCTTTTCCTGACCAGACAGGACTGCACCCAGAGGATCCGGTGCTGCCTAGTGTGGTGGTCCATCCTGAGGGAGATCCCACAGGTCCCACTGGGATTCAGCCTGAGCCGAACAGCCCACCCTGTTGGCTACTCACAAGGGTGGCAGTGGCAGGGCCCCCTTCCCTTTCAGTTCTGTGTTTATAAATAGCTGAAGGGCCATTCTCCTTCATAAGGGTGTGGAAATATAACTAGGATAACTGATGACCTGCTCTCTTTACTTCCATTCCTTTTTTTTTTTTTAATATTTATTTATTGATTGATTTGGCTGTGCCGGTCTTAGTTGCCTCACAGGGGATCTTTGTTGCCGTGTGCCGGATCTTATTTAGTTGTGGCATGCGGGATCTAGTTCCCTGACCAGGGATCGAACCCCGGTGCCCTGCACTGGGAGCTTGGAGTCTTAACCCCTGGACCATCAGGAGGTCCCTCTTTACTTCATTTTTTTTTTTTTTTTTTTTTTTTGCGGTACGCGGACTTCTCGCCATTGTGGCCCTCCCGTTGCTGAGCACAGGCTCCGGACGCGCAGGCTCAGCGGCCATGGCTCACGGGCCAAGCCGCTCCGCGGCATGTGGGATCTTCCCGGACCGGGGCACAAACCCGTGTCCCCTGCATCGGCAGGCGGACTCTCAACCACTGCGCCACCGGGGAAGCCCTACTTCCGTACTTCCATTCTTAATGTGACAGGGTAGCCTGGATCACCTGCTTGATTTTGCTTTTTCAGGTTTGACAAGCAAGGTTATATAAACTTTTGCGTTTTTTGGAATGCACAGAATTTAAGTACAGAGATTTATGTTGAATGCTTGACCTCAGTGCTTGTAAGGGCTGTTTAAAGCAATGATAATTAATCCTTAGGTTACTCAAATGTTAGAGGAACATTTTTTCCCTTGAGTAAAGGAGAAGACTTTTCCCAACATAGCAGCCATCCATTTAGTAAGTGAAGCCATTAGATGTATGGAATTAAAGAGAAGTTGCTTAGCTTAAAAATCTTTTACTTTAATAAACCAATAAAAAAATTGAACTTCTGTGAGTTTAACAACATAATTTGGTTATATTTCCCCTCAAAAAATCTTTTTTAACCATACTTATTTGTGTAAGCTGCCTACCTATTCATGATGCTAAATGCTGTAGATATGTGAAACCATAACCATTATGTAAGATAGGGACCATTTTCCAGTTTCTGGATTAATCTTTCAACCTGGATATTTTGCTTCCTTGGAAACTTTGCACTTGTTTTGTTATGTGGCCAGGACAGAAGTTTATTAGTGAGGTCATGTGATGGTTTGGTTTACTTCTGCGTTAAGGGATCACAAGGAACATCAAGATTTGTCGTAGAATGCCTGTCTGGAGCACAGCTCTTTTACGTATCTGGAACCTAGCCAAGAACCAGGCAAGGGGCAAAAAACGCCTACTCAGCATTGGAATAGATGGCGTAAAGTCTGGGAGAATGCTTCAGATGCTCTTTCAGAACTTATTTTAGATAACAATCCTAACTTTATTTTATTTGAAAAATGATCCATAGAATATATGGGGTAGCACATTTAGAATAGGGTGAGGAGTTGCTGTAACCAATGGTGAAAAGTGACCCCTGACAGCTTGACAACTAGGAAAGAAACAGAAAAATTATAACTTTAGATACGAGAGTTGGGAACAAAAGCCTGAAGGTTTGGGAATATTAAGGTAGGAACCCTCAGTTGGACTTTGTAATGCAGACATTACTTTGTAATAACATAAATCCATAATTGCTATTTACCATTAATGAGAGTGAACTACCATAAAAGATAAATTTTTAAATACACTCTTTGAGAAGAGAGGGAAATATGCCATAAACGTTGGAAATATTAACACTCAAGGTAATTAACCTCCAGAGCTCTTTTGGCATGTGAAGCTATTACCCATTCAGAAAACTAGGCTGTTTAGAATGACTCATTTATTGGCTGGCTGAGGTTTCCTATACCAAAATCATCATGTGTGACTTACTTTATTTTGTAATCATCAATTAAAAAACATGTATTTCTTCTGGTGTTCAGAGATTTTAAAACTTGGTGCATGAGAACGAAATTCATATCTGGGGCTTGACCTCAGTATAACAACAAAAAAATTACTGATAGTGCAAACTTGGCTCTGTTTTCTATAGGACTAACTTTAAATAGATAATCCTTCACATTTAAACACGGTTTATTTGAGATCCATGGGATGTATTGTGATACTAACTTTTTGTTCTCTTAAATTTAGCATTTATTGAGATTCTAGTGGTTCACTGGTTCATCCTTTGCCTCAGGTTCGTGGTCATCTGAGATCCAAAGAACATTGTTGAGTTAGTCCTTATGGATTTGTTTGTGTGTGTGTTGTGTGTGTGTGTGTGTGTGTGTGTGTGTGTGTGTGTGTGTTTCACTCCAGATTTGGTCAGTGGGTACTGGTCATGCTCAGCTCTCTAAAGTAGAGGCTTGTTTCCAGAACGCTCATAACCTTAGATAACGTGCCCTTCAGCCACCAGCCCAGGTTAGCATTGAGATTTCTGGCCAGTCTCAGTTTGTAGCTGTCTGTTTTTGGTGCTAAAATGTCATTTGATACCTAAAAATGGAACCTGCTGAGTTTACTTGGAAATCTTCAAAGAAAAATGGATTGTGTGGCACTAGTTTAGGGCTTTTGTCATTTGAACTTGAAATATTTTTTCCAATGGAGATAATGTAATAAATGGAGATTCACAAGTGAATCCACAAGTTTATTAATTCACAAAACAGTGCATATTTTGTGGGGAAATTGCGTATGTTTGTAGTAAATAAATGGCAAAGTAATTGTTACTCTACTTATAATTAAATACAAGAGAAAGGATTATCTGAAATGGTAGTGTTAAAGACAAAATTAATTGTGGAGATTGAAAAGGGCTTGTGGGTGTATTTACTCTCATTAGAGGGCAAAGATGTGGGTCCTATGTTTTTATGGTTTTTGGTTTCCATGGTATAGGTATGCCATACCTTAGTTGATTTTTTAGATCATAAATTGAGTAAAAGGAAAGCAGAAGAGTATAGGCTTTCCTGATGATATTTCCTGGATAAGATCTTGTTCGTAGTTCTTTCTTTCGCTTTTTCTTTCTTTCTTTTTTTTTTTTTTAACATCTTTATTGTAGTATAATTGCTTTACAATGGTGTGGTAGTTTCTGCTTTATAACAAAGTGAATCCTGTATACTTATACATATATCCCCATATCTCCTCCCTCTTGTGTCTCCCTCCTACCCTCACTATCCCACCCCTCTAGGTGGTCACAAAGCACCGAGCTGATCTCCCTATACTATGTGGCTGCTTCCCACTAGCTATCTACTTTATATTTGGTAGTATATATGTCCATGCCACTCTCTCACTTTGTCCCACCTTACCCTTCCCCCTCCCCATGTCCTCAAGTCCATTCTCTACGTCTGCATCTTTATTCCTCCCCTGCCCCTAGGTTCTACAGAAGCATTTTTTCCCCCTAGATTCCATATGTATGTGTTAGCATACTGTATTTGTTTTTCTCTTTCTGACATACTTCACTCTGCATGACAGACTCCAGGTCCATCCACCTCACTACAAATAACTCAATTTCGTTTCTTTTTATGACTGAGTAATATTCCATTGTATATATGTGCCACATCTTCTTTATCCATTCATCTGTCAGTGGACACTTAGGTTGCTTCCATGTCCTGGCTGTTGTAAATAGAGCTGCAGTGAACATTGTGGTACGTGACTCTTTTTGAATTATGGTTTTCTTACGGTATATGCCCAGTAGTGGGATTGCTGGATTGTATGGTAGTTCTATTTTAGTTTCTTAAGGAACCTCCATACTGTTCTCCATAGTGGCTATATCAATTTACATTCCCACCAACAGTGCAAGAAAGTTCCCTTTTCTCCACACCCTCTCCAGCATTTATGGTTTGTAGATATTTTGATGATGGCCATTCTGACTGGTGTGAGGCGATACCTCATTGTAGTTTTGATTTGCATTTCTGTAATGATTAGTGATGTTGAGCATCCTTTCATGTGTTTGTTGGCAATCTGTATATCTTCTCTGGAGAAATGTCTATTTAGGTCTTCTGCCCATTTTTGGATTGGGTTGTTTGTTTTTTTGATATTGAGCTGCATGAGCTCCTTGTAAATTTTGAAGATTAATCCTTTGTCAGTGCTTCATTTGCAAATATTTTCTCCCATTCTGAGGGCTGTCTTTTGGTCTTGTTTATATTTTCCTTTGCTGTGCAAAAGCTTTTAAGTTTCATGAGGCCCCATTTGTTTTTGTTTTGTTTTGTTTTGTTTTTGAATTTAATCTTATTTATTTCTTTATACAGCAGGTTCTTATCCTGTCATCCATTTTATACACATCAGTGTATACATGTCAATCCCAATCTCCCAATTTGTCACACCCCCCCCCCCCCCCCC
>NW_006770037.1:2529881-2540263 GCF_000442215.2 Lipotes vexillifer
CCCGCTGCTTTCCCCATTTAGTGTCCATACATTTGTTCTCTACATTTCCATCTCAATTTCTGTCCTGCATACTGGTTCATCTGTACCTTTTTTCTAGGTTCCACATATGTGTTAATATCCGATATTTGTTTTTCTCTTTCTGACTTACTTCACTCCATACGACAGTCTCTAGATCCATCCACGTCTCTACAAATGACCCAATTTCGTTCCTTTTTATGGTTGAGTAATATTCCATTGTATATATGTATCACATCTTCTTTATCCATTCATCTGTCGATGTAGGCCCCATTTGTTTATTTTTGTTTTTATTTCCATTTCTCTAGGAGATGGGTCAAAAAGGATCTTGCTGTGATTTATGTCATAGAGTGTTCTGCCTATGTTTTCCTCTAAGAGTTTTATAGTGTCTGGCCTTACAGTTAGGTCTTTAATCCATTTTGGGTTTATTTTTGTGTATGGTGTTAGAGAGTGTTCTAATTTCATTCTTTTACATGTAGCTGTCCAGTTTTTCCAGCCCCACTTATTGAAAAGGCTGTCTTTTCTCCATTGTATATTCTTGCCTCCTTTATCAAAGATAAGGTGACCATATGTGTGTGGGTTTATCTCTGGGCTTTCTATCCTGTTCCATTGTTCTATATTTCTGTTTATGTGCCAGTACCATACTGTTTTGATTACTGTAACTTTGTATTATAGTCTGAAGTCAGGGAGCCTGATTCCTCCAGCTCTGCTTTTCTTTCTAAGGATTGCTTTGGCTATTCAGTGTCTTTTGTGTTTCCTAACAAATTGTGCAATTTTTTGTTCTAGTTCTGTGAAAAATGCCAGTGGTAGTTTGATAGGGAAGGCTCTGTATCTGTAGATTGCTTTGGGTAATATAGTCATTTTCACAATGTTGATTCTTCCAATCCAAGAACATGGTATATCTCTCCATCTATTTGTATTATCTTTAATTTCTTTCATCAGTGTCTTATAGTTTTCTGCATACAGGTCTTTTGTCTCCTTAGATAGGTTTATTCCTAGATATTTTATTCTTTTTGTTGCAATGGTAAATGGGAATGTTTCATTAATTTCTCTTTCACATTTTTCATCGTTAGTGTATAGGAATGCAAGAGATTTCTGTGCATTAATTTTGTATCCTGCAACTTTACCAAATTCATTGATTAGCTCTAGTAGTTTTCTGGTAGCATCTTTAGGATTCTCTATGTATAGTATCATGTCATCTGCAAACAGTGACAGCTTTACTTCTTCTTTTCCGATTTGGATTCCTTTTATTTCCTTTTCTTCTCTGATTGCTGTGGCTAAAACTTCCAAAACTATGTTGAATAAGAGTGGTGAGAGTGGGCAACCTTGTCTTGTTCCTGACCTTAGTGGAAATGCTTTCAGTTTTTCGCCATTGAGGATGATGTTGGCTGTGGGCTTGTCATATACGGCCTTTATTATATTGAGGAAAGACACCAAGGAAGCCCTAGGATTCCTTTTATTTCTTTTTCTTCTCTGATTGCTGTGGCTAAAACTTCCAAAACTATTTTGAATAATAGTGGTGAGAGTGGACAACCTTGTCCTGTTCCTGATCTTAGAGGAAATGGTTTCAAGTTTTCATCATTGAGAATGATGTTGGCTGTGGGTTTGTCATATATGGCCTTTATTACGTTGAGGTAAGTTCCCTCTATGCCTACTTTCTGGAGGGTTTTTATCATAAATGGGTGTTGAATTTTGTCAAAAGTGTTTTCTGCATCTGTTGAGATGATCATATGGTTTTTCTCCTTCAATTTGTTAATGTGGTTTATCGCATTGGTTGATTTGCATATATTGAAGAATCCCTGCATTCTTGGGATAAACTCCACTTGATCATGGTGTATGATCCTTTTACTGTTCTGCTGGATTGTGTTGCTAGTATTTTGTTGAGTATATTTGCATCTGTGTTCATCAGTGATATTAGCATTTAGTTTTCTTTCTTTGTGACATCTTTGTCTGGTTTTGGTATCAGGGTGATGGTGGCCTCATAGAATGAGTTTGGGAGTGTTTCTCCCTCTGCTATATTTTGGAAGAGTTTGAGAAAGATAGGTGTTAGCTCTTCTCTAAATGTTTGATGTAATTCGCCTGTGAAGCCATCTGGTCCTGGGCTTTTGTTTGTTGGAAGAGTTTTAATCACAGTTTCAATTTCAGTGCTTGTGATTGATCTCTTTTTATTTTCTATTTCTTCCTGGTTCAGCCTCAGAAAGTTGTGCTTTTCTAAGAATTTGTCCATTTCTTCCAGGTTGTCCATTTTATTGGCATATAGTTCTTGTAATAATCTCTCATGATCCTTTGTATTTCTGCCGTGTCCATTGTTACTTCTCCTTTTTCATTTCTAATTCTATTGATTTGAGTCTTCTCCCTTGTTTTCCTGATGAGTCTGGCTAATGGTTTATCAATTTTGTTTATCTTCTCAAAGAACCAGCTTTTAGTTTTATTGATCTTTGCTGTTGTTTCCTTCATTTCTCTTTCATTTATTTCTGACGTGATCTTTATGATTTCTTTCCTTCCGCTAACTTTGGGGGATTTTTGTTCTTCTTTCTCTGGTTGCTTTAGGTGTAAGTTTCAGTTGTTTATTTGAGATGTTTCTTGTTTCTTGAGGTAGGATTGTATTGCTATGAACTTCCCTCTTAGAACTGCTTTTGCTGCATTCCATAAGTTTTAGGTCATTGTGTTTTCATTGTCATTTGTTTCTAGGTATTTTTTGATTTCCTCTTTGGTTTCTTCAGTGATCTCTTGGTTATTTAGTAGTGTATTGTTTAACCTCCATGTATTTGTATTTTTTACAGATTCTTTCCTGTAATTGATATCTAGTCTCATAGCGTTGTGGTCGGAAAAGATACTTGATACGATTTCAATTTTCTTAAATTTACCAGGGCTTGATTTGTGACCCAAGATATGATCTATCCTGGAGAATGTTCCATGAGCACTTGAGAAGAAAGTGTATTCTGTTGTTTTTGGATGGAATGTCCTATAAATATCAATGAAGTCCATCTCATTTAATTTATCATTTGAAGTTTGTGTTTCCTTATTTATATTCATTTTGGATGATCTGTCCATTGGTGAAAGTGGGGGGGGTTAAAGTTCCCCACTATGATTGTGTTACTGTTGATTTCCCCTTTTATGGATGTTAGTATTTGCCTTACGTATTGAGGTGCTCCTATGTTGGGTGCATAAATATTTACTATTGTTATATCTTCTTGGATTGACCCCTTGATCATTATGTAGTATCCTTCTTTGTCTCTTGTAATAGTCTTTATTTTAAAGTCTATTTTGTCTGATATGAGAATTGCTACTCCAGCTTTCTTTTGATTTTAATTTGCTTGGAATATCTTTTTCCATCCCCTCACTTTCAATCTGTATGTGTCCCTAAGTCTGAAGTGAGTCTCTTGTAGACAGCATATATATGAGTCTTGGGGTTTGTTATTGTAGGTCTTTTCCTTCTCTTGTGTTTCCAGCCTAGAGAAGCTCCTTTAGCCTTTGTCGTAAAGCTGGTTTGGTGGTGCTGAATTCTCTTAGCTTTTGCTTGTCTGTAAAGGTTTTAATTCCTCCATCGAATCTGAATGAGATCCTTGCTGGGTAGAGTAATCTTGGTTGTAGGTTTTTCCCTTTCATCACTTTAAATATGTCCTGCCACTCCCTTCTGGCTTGCAGAGTTTCTCTGAAAGATCAGCTGTTATCCTTATGGGGATTCCCTGTTATGTTATTTGTTTTTCCATTGCTGCTTTTAATATTTTTTCTTTTTATTTAATTTTTGATAGTTTGATATGTGTCTTGGTGTGTTTCTCCTTGGATTTATCATGTATGGGACTCTCTGCGCTTCCTGGACTAGATTGACTATTTCCTTTCCTATATTAGGGAAGTTTTCAACTGTAATCTCTTCAAATATTTTCTCAGTCCCTTTCTTTTTCTCTTCTTATTCTGAGACCCCTGTAAGTTCAATGTTGGTGCATTTAATGTTGTCCCAGAGGTCTCTGAGACTGTCCTCAATACTCTTCATCCTTTTTTCTTTATTCTGCTCTGTGGTAGTTATTTCCACTATTTTATCTTTCAGGTCAATTATCCATTCTTCTGCCTCAGTTATTCTGCTATTGATTCCTTCTAGAGAATTTTTAATTTCATTTATTGTGTTGTTCATCACTGTTTGTTTGCTCTTTAGTTCTTCTAGGTCCTTGTTAAATGTTTCTTGTATTTTCTCCATTCTATTTCCAAGATTTTGGATCACCTTTACTGTCATTACTCTGAATTCTTTTTCAGGTAGACTGCCTATTTCCTCTTCATTTGTTTGGTCTGGTGGGTTTTTACCTTGCTCCTTCATCTGCTGTGTATTTCTCTGTCTTCTCATTTTGCTTCACTTGCTGTGTTTGGGGTCTCCATTTCACAGGCTGCAGGTTCATAGTTCCCATTGTTTTTGGTGTCTGCCCCCAGTGGCTAAGGTTGGTTCAGTGAGTTGTGTAGCCTTCCTGGTGGAGGGGACTAGTGTCTGTGTTCTGGTGGATGAGCCTGGATCTTGTCTTTCTGGTGGGCAGGACCGCGTCCCGTGGTGTGTTTTGGGGTGTCTGTGACCTTATTATGATTTTAGGCAGCCTCTCTGCTAATGGCTAGGGTTTTGTTCCTGTCTTGCTAGTTGTTTGGCATAGGGTGCTCAGCACTGTAGCTTGCTGGTCGTTGAGTGGAGCTGGGTCTTTGTGTTGAGATGGAGATCTCTGGGAGAGCTTTCGCCGTTTGACATTACGTGGAGCTGGGAGTTCTCTGTGGGACCAGTGTCCTGAACTCGGCTCTCCCACCTGAGAGGCTCAGGCCTGACACCCAGCCGTAGCACCAAGACCCTGTCAGCCACACGGCCTTTGCTTTCTTCTGCCAGTTTTCCCCAGGATTCTGCAGGCTCTGGAGCGAGTGGGATGTCCCAGATGGTCTTATCCTGGCCACCAGAAGATCATGAAGAGGCAGAAAAGTAGTTTTCCTTCTTCTATTTTTAGTGAGTGCTTGGCCAAGAACCATTTTTCTCTAGGGCACCTCATAAATGGAAAAGCTTATCCAGGTTAAAAGTTCTTGCAGTGGCCACTGTAATTCACAATTATCTTGGGTAAGGTTAACCCGCTTGTTTGGCCTTAAAACGAAATTTGTTCACCTGATGCCTCACGCTGGGCCCAGTCTAGCTTCAGTGCGGCCCAGTCTCCTTTCACTTTTTCATTCAACAAACATTTACTGACTGCCTACTACTTTCCTGGTCCTGTGTTATGCAGTGGGAATACAAAGGTAATTTACTGTATTCCAATGCCTGGTGCATAGATACCAAGTGTTGAGTAAATGGCTAATACCATATCACAGGTACAGAAGCATAGATATAGGAATAAAAAGGGTAGGGGAGAGGTTCTAGGAGCATTGTGAATGTACAGCTAATTGCCTGGAGGAGTCAGGGAAGCCTCCACTGCAGAGGAGATATATTTGAGTTTTGAAGGGTGAATAGGAGTTGGTTCAGTATGTAAAAAGGATTGTAGAGAGTGGGCTCGAAGGTGTTTTCCAAGCAGAAGAGATAGCATTTATAAAAACGTTGTCTTATGAAAGGGCCTTGTTGTGTGCGAGAAATAATGAGTTCAGAGTGGCTCAAAAGATGTAGAATGCTGCGATCTAAGAAAGAGAAGTTAAAACAGAAGTCATGTGTGTGCAGGACTTTGCCAGCTAAGGAATTTGACTTAATCCTGCAGAGATGATAGAGAACCCAAGAAGACTTTTAGGCAGGGGTGTGCTGAGAATGAGGAGGGAAGAAGAAGGAAGTTAAAAGATGAAAAGGGTGTGTGTGTGTGTGTCTGTGTACACTTTTGGGAAAGCTTTGTAATATATGCATGATTCTCTGAGAGGCAAAAATGGGAGAAATGAGGCAAAGTTTGGTTCAGACAATTTCCACTTTGGCCACATGGTGGCATGATCAGCCAAAGGCAGCTTTGTTGCTCTCAGCATTGCTGTATGGGGGAGAAGGAAGGACGGAGATAGGAAAAGAAGGTATTTCCAGGTGACCATTTATTTATATCCATAGGAGGGGATATGTGTAGAGGATTCTTAGAGTATGGATTTTGAATTGGGCTAATCACTTAATTTCTGAGTCTTAGTTTTCTCATCTGTAGAATGGGACTAATGAAACCTTGTTATTGGCTGGAAGCTACTTGTTAACAATCCAGTAAGGACCTATTCTGTCCCCAGGTTTAAATTTGCCTCTAATTAATATGAAATTTATATAAATAATGCTTTCCTAAATGATAGGGCATCTTTTTTAAAAATTTTATTTATTTATTTTTGGTTGCGTTGGGTCTTCATTGCTGTGAGCGGGCTTTCTCTAGTTGCGGTGAGTGGGGCTACTCTTCATTGCGGTGCTCAGGCTTCTCATTGCAGTGGCTTCTCTTGTGGAGCATGGGCTCTAGGCACGTGGGCTTCAGTAGTTGTGGCACGTGGGCTGAGTAGTTGTGGCTCGTGGGCTTTAGAGCACAGGCTCAGTAGTTGTGGCGTACGGGCTTACTTGCTCCACGGCATGTCGTGGACCAGAGCTCGAACCCATGTCCCCTGCATTGGCAGGCAGATTCTTAACCACTGCGCCACCAGGGAAGTCCTGATAGGGCATCTTTTATTTAAAGGATTATCTGGAAGAGATTGAAGATGACTTGGAACCTGAAAAGATATGAGTCTACTTTGCTCCACCTTCTATATTTTAGCTGTATTACTCTATTTTATATCATGTTGAGTCCTAAAAAACACAGCCCTGACCCAGTTTTCCCAAATAACTTGTCAACAGTTTTTACCTTTAGTTGGTGAATGTGAAAAAAAGAAATCATTTGGAGGAATGAAATATCTAGGGACTTCATATCTGAAACCCTTTTCACTTTGGGTGTTGTAATTTTCTTTGGGTTGGTCTGGGATGACAGGGAGCAGGTCACACACATTTGTGATCTTTGTTGCAAATAAATTGCATTTGGTTGTTTAGCTTGGATGCTCAAAGGCTTTAGCAACTGAGTATGTGTTATAAATAGGTCCCATCAAAGCAAGTAGAAGGCAGACAAACTTATAGCAGTCAAATTGATTTGTTTATGTATAAATAAACAAACTGAGAGTGAAATGAGGGTCAGAAGGGCTGAGAAGTAACTGAAAACTCCCCAGTATATCCTGAAGAAGCTTAATTCTAATAAGAATTGACAACACCACAGAAAATAGTCTCCTCATTGACCTGAGGAAAATTTGGAGGTTTCCATCCACGAGGGAAGTGCCTTACATAAGTCATTTGCTAGGAAAGCTGTGGTGCTCATAAAAATTCTTTTTTTCTTTTAAAAATATAACTACTACTTTGAATTTTTAGCCTGTTCCTTTCTTTTCATCTTTTCTAATCCTTCCTTCCAAGGCATTACTGAGTTCATCCAGTTCACATAGATTAAGATGCAGAATCAGACGTCTCCTCTGAGCTATTTTTTTGCTTCTGTGGAAGCCGCCTGAGGCAGGAATCTCCCAAGGAAAGCAGAACTTTCAGAAGAGGAGCGAAGCTTTCTCTCAAGGTTAGCTAGTCAAGGCTTGGGCTTTGCTCTGAAGCCTGCACTCCAGGAGCCAGCCGGAGTGCTGCTTTTATTATATGTAGGAGCATTTCATGCCTTGGGACTCATAAGCTAGTTCCAGGGTTTCGTTCTCACCTAGGTATCATCATTTTAATACAGTTTTCCTTGTCTTGGTTTAGCAGGGAGAAAAAAATCAAACGATTCAGTGGTTTCTTTTATGCAATAGGTAAGACTGTTAAGTGGTACCTGGAGAAGAAACTGGTAAGAAACTGTGGGATCAAGTTCCTCACTACTTATTAATTCACCAAGTCCTGCAGCCGAGAGCTGGGAGCTGTGTCCAAAGGCAAAGGAGGTGTGATGATTCCCCTCAAGGAGCTTACACTCGAGTCGTGGAGGTAAAACAACATATATACAGGGGATCCCTGACTTACGGCAGTTTGCATTAGACAGTTTTTTGACTTCACGATTCCAAAAGCGATATGTATGCTGTAGAAGTCGTTCCTGGAATTCTGAATTTTGATCTTCTCCCAGGTTAGCAATCTGCCCCACGGTCCTCTCTTGTGATGCTGGGCAGTGGCAGCCCCCAGTCAGCCACACAATCACGAGGGAAAACAACCGATACTCTTAGAAGCATTCTGGACCCATATAACCGTTCTGGTTTTTACTTTCAGTACAGTATTCAATAAATTACATGAGATATTCAACCCTTTATTATAAAACAGGCTTTGTGTTGGATGGTTTTGCCCAATTGTAGGCTAATGAAAGTGTTTGAGCACATTTAAGTGGGCAAGGCTAAGCTAGGTGGGTTAAGTGTATTAGATGCATTTTCAACTCATAATGGGTTTAGCAGGAGGCAACCCCGTTGTAAGCTAAGGATGATCTGTATATGTAATAATTAGACTGTAAAAAGTTGCTAAATGCTGTGTTTCCAGTGAGAGAACAAAACTGGACTTGAGTGAAGGGGAGAGAACGGGATGGGTTGGGTTGTCCAAGAAGTAACGAATGGAAGAAGTAAACTTGAGTGGGTCATTTGCAACAAGTGCTTTAGAGCTTACAAGATTCTTGCCTTTTTAGTACCTTTAATGAAAGTTTTGTCCAGAAAACCACACATATAGGGGGGAGTCTGTTGGACCATGTAAGGGGCAGGCTTCCAGGCCCCCCCCTTTTTTTAAAAAATAAATTTATTTATTTTTGGCTGCGTTGGGTCTTCGATGCTGTGTGCAGACTTTCTCTAGTTGTGGCGAGGGGTGGCTACTCTTCATTGTGGAGCACGGGCTCTAGGCCCGTGGGCTTCAGTAGTTGTGGCTCGCGGGCTCCAGAGCGCAGGCTCGGTAGTTGTGGCGCACGGGCTTAGCTGCTCCGCGGCATGTGGGATCTTCGCGGACCAGGGTTCGAACCTGTGTTCCCTGCATTGGCAGGCGGATTCTTAACCACTGCGCCACCAGAGAAGTTCTTCCTGGGCCTTTGAAAGATGAGTATGAGTACATTAGAAAGAGGGGAGCATGGTGCATATTGTCCAGCAGGAAGAATGGAAGAAGGAGCAATCCAAAAACACTCCTGATTTCTAACATGTTTAAAGGAGGAAAACAGCATATCAGCTCACGCCAAATTTTTTTCCCTAAAATTACCCATTAAAATTATAAGACTTAGGGCTTCCCCGGTGGCGCAGTGGTTGAGAGTCCGCCTGCCGATGCAGGGGACACGGGTTCGTGCGCCGGTCCGGGAAGATCCCACGTGCCACGGAGCGGCTGGGCCCGTGAGCCATGGCCGCTGAGCCTGCGTGTCCGGAGCCTGTGCTCCGCAACGGGAGAGGCCACAACGGTGAGAGGCCCACGTTCCGCAAAAAAAAAAAAAAAAATTATGAGACTTAGTAGTAGTTGTCTCTCTTGGTTCCTTTTAGTAGAAATACTTTCATATGTTACTTTGATTAGAACTAGTGTTAAGAAGAAACATGTTAAACACTTACAGCAGGGATCCCCAACCCCTGGGCCGCAGTCTGAGGTCTGTTAGGAACCGGGGTGCACAGCGGGAGGTGAGCGGAGGGCGAGCCAGCGAAGCTTCATCTGCTGCTCCCCATCCCTCGCATTACCGCCTGAGCCATCCCCCCCACCTCCCCTCCCCCAACCCCGTCTGTGGATCTTGCACGAAACCGGTCCCTGGTGCCAAAAAGGTTGGGGACCGCTGACTTACAGAGAAAGATGAAAGTGTCTTAAACTAGTTTTCAAAATTTAATATGCATACAGATCGCTCGGGGATCTTGTTAAACCGGAAATTCTTATTGAGGAGGCCTGTGGGGAGCCCAGAGTTCCTGCATTTCTAATAAACTCCCAGGTGATGCTGCTGCTGCAGGTCTGTGGACCACACTTTGAGTAGAAAGATCATAGGCTATTAGAGGTGGAAGGTAATTTAGAGGTAATTGGTGCATTGGCTTTCAAGTTTTATGGATGAGTATCGCAAGGTTTTTGTTTGCAAATGAAAACTTAGATGAAAGCTTACGGTAAGTGGATGGTCCCCCTCCCACCAAACCCCATCTCCACCCACCAACACTAGCTTTCCAAGGAGAGCAGTTTGAAATCTCTGTGATTTCCCCAGGCTTGGAGATCGTCACAGCCTGAATGGAGGCTGGGATTGAGGAAGGCAGACCTGGGCTATGTTGTAGCATTTCCCAAGCTTTCTGGCCTTGCCTCTGCTGGAATTTCCAGGCATTCTAATGATCAGTGTCCCATGGAAAATGAGGTTCCAGGAAAGATTTCTGTGTGTGTGTGTGTGTGTGTGTGTGTGTGTGTGTGTGTGTGCTGACGCTATGGACTGTAAAGTTGAGCTGGTAAGAGCAGGAAT
>NW_006770037.1:2540273-2550632 GCF_000442215.2 Lipotes vexillifer
AGAGACCGGATGGTGTCCTCCCATAAAATGCAACATAGGAACTTCTAAAGCAGCTTATCCTGATTTGTCAGTAGAATTCAAGTGTGTGTGTGCAGCATAAATACATATAGAATACGTACTTTCATTGTATACGTTTATATCTGAGCATGTGCACCAAATATGTGATTTAAATACGTGACTAGAATGGCGATGCGAAACCACTTTTGAATTTCTCAAGAGTTGTGAAGGAATAATAGAGGCATCATCAGAAGCCTTCATAAATAATGATGTCTCTGAGAAGGCAAAAAGGAGGGAAAAAGTAAGTTCTGTACCTTGTAAGGATATGCGAGGTCAACAGTGATCCTGTGCAAGATGCCAGAAGAGTATCTGAAACTTGATATATGAGCATTTGGATGAGGAAGTAGGAAGCAGCCTGGTTTTCCTAAGAATGGGAAGACTGGGTCATGGAGAACTAATGCCATTTCCCTTTTGATGGGGGAATAGGAAAGGAAGGGAGATAGCATTGACATTTATGGAGAGTCTTCTGTATTCTGGGCAGATTACAGGAATTCTGGTAGGCATTCCATATCTAAGTTTCAGCACAGCCTTTGACAAAGCCTCTTATTTTTTTTTATTTTTTATTTTTATTTTTATTTTTTTGGCGGTATGCGGGCCTCTCACTGTTGTGGCCTCTCCCGTTGCAGAGCACAGGCTCCGGACGCGCAGGCTCGGCAGCCATGGCTCACGGGCCCAGCCGCTCCGCTGCATGTGGGATCTTCCCGGACCGGGGCACGACCCGTGTCCCCTGCATCGGCAGGCGGACTCTCAACTGCTGCGCAACCAGGGAAGCCCAGCCTCTTATTTCTTGATGAGTAAAATGGAGACATGGGAGGGCTGGGTGAGAGTCACCCACCCGTAAGAGGGCTGGGTGGCGTTAGAGTGACTTCTGCCGCTGTCAGCCTTAAGGGAGGTCTTTGGTGCTGTGCCTTGGGGCTCACATGTCCTACATCATTATTCATGTTGACTGCGACTTAGCCTGGGGTCCCCAAGAAAGCAGAGCGTGAGGCAAGGGCTGGCGTGCAGGTGGTTTATTTTTGGCAGTGATCCTGGGGAACAGTAAAGGGGGCTGGGGAGGAGAGAAACAGGGAAGGAGGGGAGGCCAACACAAGCCTATGTGATTGAACTGGTCACTGTCATGGGCACTGGGGCTCAGTCCCATGGGACCTTCTGAGGGGCCATGCAGACTGTGCCTCAGAAGGGACAGACACGGTGGGCGTTTATCCACAGGTTCCCCTCTCCTCTTAGTTAAGGGTTGCCCCAGGGTGCTAAGTCCCTGTACTTCCAGGTTTGCACATGTGCACATGCTGATCCTTTCCACAGTGTCCCAGGCATGGTGTTGGAGAAGCCCCAAGGCAGAGAGCTAGAGAGAAGTGGCGTGATGGAGGTGGGGTACTGTCAGGTTTCACCTGCCTGCAGCTGGTGGCCACGTCAAGGAATGGGGTGTAAACTGGACTGAGAAGGTGTAATTATCAAATCTGTGGGTGAACCCAGAGGGATAGCTGAGAGCTTGATGACAGAATCATGATCCAAAATATTTCAATATAACAAGATGACTATTAAACCACTAAAAGTGTAGCCTCTTCATTTGCATCCCCTAGACCTCCTCTGGGGGAGACATGGTTTATTAGTTGTGTGCACGAAAAGGACTTTGGACTCAGAACCCAGTATGAATAATGTCACAAGGGGGTTGCCCCCCAAAGCCGCTAAGCTTTTAACAATACATTGTATATACAGTGCAATGTATAATAACATTTTATTCAGAACAGGTCTTCTCGGCAAGCCAGCCTGTTCCTGGAGTGTGGGGTGCAGTTCTGAGGAGCTGCACACTTTGAGGAAGATGAATGAGTCAGGATATGGCTGGCAGGAGGAGGATGGTAAGGCACTTGAGAACTAGGGGGAACATTCAGGCTGGAAAAAAAAATGAGCAGAGAACAGGACAACTGTCATTGGTTCCCTGGAAAGTTAGCTTGGAGTTGAGGGGTTCCATTCCATATCTGTGTAGAGGGCAGTGTGTGGAAGCCAAAGCTCATTTAGCTCAAAGTAAAGAAAAACCTGGTGGGCTTCCCTGCGGGCTTCCCTGGTGGTGCAGTGGTTGAGAGTCCGCCTGCCGATGCAGGGGACGCGGGTTCGTGCCCTGGTCCGGGAAGATCCCACGTGCCGCGGAGCGGCTGGGCCCGTGAGCCATGGCTGCCGAGCCTGCGCGTCCGGAGCCTGTGCTCCGCAACGGGAGAGGCCACAGCAGTGATAGGCCCGTGTACCGCAAAAAAAAAAGAAAAGAAAAACCTGGCAATGGTGACAACGGCACAAGCTGCTTTAGGAGGCAGAGGCTTGAGTTTCACCAGAGGTGGACAAGCATTCAACATCATGCAGGGCACAGAATAACTTCTAAATAAGGTTGGCCCCTATTTCTTGAGCACCTGCTCTGTGCCAGGCACCGTACTGAATTCTTTGCATACATTATCATTTGCATATATTCATCCCAGCACCCCTTTGAGATGAGGTAGGAGCTGTCATTTTTCTGTTGGTCAGGGAGGAAACAAGCAGCTCGGCCTCAGAACGCCTCCACGTGCTTCTCCACTGCAGCGAGACAGTATGTATTTCTCTAGGAAAGAAGTGTGACCTCTTAGTGACCTCCAAAGTCCCTTCTAACCTTAAGATTCTATGATTTCTGTGAATCAGGAATAAAGATAAAACTTATCCAGAACTGTCCAGAGCAGAGGAGAAAGAACGAGAGAGAGAATATGAATAAATGAATGAAGGAGTGAATGCATAAGGGCGGGTCTTAAAAGTCGTCTTCAACTTATTTCCAGTGTATTCTTCCTGTTCTTCTTAGCCTGTTTGGGCTACAGATTTGTGGCACTTTGTTAGGAAATACAAAGTAGAGTGATTTTCTGTGCTTTTTTTGAAGTAGGCAGTGTGGTGAGGTTAAGTCACCATGAAGACTAGAGCCACCACCTTTAAGAAGAGATGTAACGAACCGAATGCAATCTTGTTTCTTTTGAGTCACACGATAGCAGTGATAATCTCTGAGTATATCAGTCATTTATTAGCAAAGGTAAATCATAATTGCTATCTGTGTCTCCAAATCCTTTTTATTCCCTCTGTGTAGTTCTAAAAGTGACTATAGGGGAGTTCCCTGGTGTCCTAGTGGTTAGGATTCTGCACTTTCACTGCCTTGGCCCTGGTTCAATCCCTGGTCGGGGAATTGAGATCCCGCCAGCCACATGGCACGGCCAAAAAAATAAATAAATAAAAGTGACTATAGGATATTCTTTATATATGGTAATAGATACCTTTCCCTCCCCCCTTTTTTAGCATTTTGTAGTGTCGGGCACTGTGCAGATAGCTACACACACACAACTATCTTCAATTATTGAATAGATGAGTGATACGAAGAGGCAGAACTAATGGTTGTAAAAATTAATGCAATATATTGCAATAATTAGATAATGTGCTTATTATTACCTAGAGTCTAGCACATAGTAAGTTATTAATAACTGGTTTCTGAATTATGTATTTTGTGTGTATATATTATATATATGTATATAAAGTAAGGTAGCATAATACTATGTAGATAATACAAATAGTATAACAGTATGTGCATAATACAAAGTAGTATAATAAATACTGTGTATATAATAGAAACTATATATTGTCTCCATTTTACAGATGAGGAAACTTAGGTTGAGAGTGGTTGTAAATGTGCTGAGGTCACCGAGGTGTTTGTGATCTAAAAGCCCATATTGAATCTTCGTCACTGTAGAATGCTGCAGATCTCTTCCAGTTCTTGGGTAGATAAAATGTTGGTGTTTAAAAGAAAAGTACTTAAGGGTATTTAATGGTAGTTTGAATAACATTTTGTAAATTCAATCTTGGAAGAATTCTTTTCAGCTTGTCTATTTTAATATCCCTCTTATTGATCACATTTTAATTCTATGTAGCTTGACATGGCTTGGCTTCTTTTTTCCTCTGGCATTAAAAAAAAATTAAGTGAAAAGCATTGATTCAAACATTTCCCTTCCTATTAGGGAGATTCATGGGACAGGAGGCTTCTGCCGCCTCTGACTGAACAGGCAGGACTTGGTGAAGGAAACAGGCTCGGCAAGCTGCAGAGAGGAAGGAATGAGGAATGTGTTATCTAATAGCTCGTGGTATCCTTGACTTTGACAAACTAGCAATTGATGATCCTGGGTCAGGATCTCCTTAGGATTTGGAATTGGGCAAGGCACCAACTTGAGGGCTGTAAATTAAAACAAGCTCTCCCGTTGTTTGTAAATGGTGGAAAATTTCTGAAGATTAGTTTAGGAAAACATATAGTTGGTCTAAGAGTGAATTCTACTTACTTCATTTTCTAGCAGCATAAAAATTAAGGAGGTGGAAGAGGCCTTGTCTACTCCAGCCCCTCTTTTGAAGATTTGAGAAGACTGAGATCCACTAAGGGTACCTGCTAGTAGGGAAGGGCTGGTGTTACACCCAGTTGCCTCTCGGCCATCTATGTCCTAGATCTTGATCTCCCACAACTTTCCCATGGCTGACTCGGCCACCATGGTCACCACATTGAATGACTGTGCTGGGCATGGGAGATGTTCTGTTTACCTGATTGTCAAAACGTTCATCAGGATGGTCTCCTTCCTCGAAGTTGTTTCCAGACCCCCTCCCCCCGTTTTTGTTTCTTTACCCACAATAAAGCACAGATTTGTTTTCATTGGCGGATGATTAGCACTCATATTCTGAAATGACAGAGAGTTATAGCGTAGGAAGGTTTGGCTTTATTTTGGCATGTTTTAATCACAGTTCCAGTAATGTCCTCTTATGCAGGATCTGACTCAGCCACTGGAGTTACCCTCAATCCCATCAGAGAACTGGGTGTCGTTCACGACTGCCCCTATGGCCCCTACGGGAGGGATTTCATTCACTGGTTGGTGAAGCGGTTCCTTTGCATGGCGGTGTGGTGGAGCAGCTGAGACTCCTCCTGAGAACGTCCCCGGACCCCTCAGCGCTCGCTGGCACCCTGCAGGCACCTCCTTTACAGCATCTGTCGCAAGACCTTGTCATTGCTCATCTTCCAGACTAGTCTGTGTCTTAGTCACTTTTGTCCTCCGGCACTGAATATTGTGCCTGGACTCAAGTGGTTTTGGTACATTTTTGTTGAAAGAATGGGTGAGTGAATACAAAGAAATTTAACCCATGGCTCTTGTCCAGACGGGGCTTACATCTTGGATGTGAGAAAAACCTAACTGCATAAAGACTGAGTAATAAAACAGGACAAGATGATAATCCTAGTGCTGTTACCAACAGGTATGTGATAAAGGCCAGATGAGAGAAATAGATGTGTTACTTTTCAGTCCCTTACAGAAGACGTGGGTTAGCTTAGCATCATCACTTAGAAATGTATCACTGTGTGAAAATGATTTAAACTCTCTGATCCTCAGTTTCCTCATCTGTGAAATGGAGTTACCTCTACAAGAGTCACAGGGCTGTTACCAGGAAGAGGTGAGATCACCTATGTGTAAAGTACTTTGTAAGCTGAATCATGTTGTATAAATGCGGGATGACATTATTTTCAAATGACCAACTGAAACAATGGGATAAAAAGTTCGGGAATGTGGGTGTTTAAGAGGTCCAGGAAAAGATAACCATGGGCTCTTTTTCAGAACTTCTGCTTGTTAGCAAGAGCTGAAATAAACTCCCAGTTCTAGTAATGAATACCAGCCACCTCTGGGCCTGGACCAAGGCCTGGATCTGATGATTCAACTGGGACTTGTAGCTAATGGCCCGGAGTCCCCACAGGCTGGCCTGGCTGTAACTTGTCAAAGTTCAGTTTGTGTCCACTTTTATCCTTTTAATTGATTAGATCATTGAGTGCACTCTCTTCCAGTTTGAAGGACTTCAGACGTCAGTGCTAAAGAATTTCTTTTGGGGAAAGTTACATGAAATGCTGTGTGGTGACCACTCTATCCCTGCCTGCAAATATTCTGGTATGAGAGTTCATAGAGCCATTGAAAGCATGCCACAGGGATTCTGTACATTAATGGGCAGGTCTGGATTCTTTAAAAACTTGTGATAGTTAAGTTTTTATTTAAGCTTTATTATTAAAGAGGTAACTTTTTCGTTAACGTTATTATCCAACTTAAAACATGCAGTGGGAAACCTTTGAGTATTTTTGTATACCTCAGCGAAACAAGAAAATAATTACGCTCTGCTTTTTATTCTTTAATATTCACCTTTACCTTTCACTGAACAAGCGTTAGTTGGAAAAGGAGAACAGTCTTTTGCCGTTGTTCTTGTTTGTTGTTTTTTTTAAACAAAACTTGCTATTCTCACATTTTTCTTTTAGTGGCAGAATTTCAGTGTTAGCAAATTTTCCAGATTATTGTGGTATTTGCAGATGATCTGAGCACAGTTAAAATATTGAAACTGTGAGCTGTTAGATCAAAGTTGGATTTCGTGTGTGATTCTGATATTAAGGTGCTGATGAGTTACATGAAAATCACCGCGGTGCATGGAGGTTTAGTTGGCAGTATTTTCGGTAGGAATAATCTGGACAAGAATTGCTGCTACTGGCGCTGCTGCTGGTTTTCTTTAAGATGCTCCCCCCTTTTCATTGAGAGAGAAGGATTCCCAGAGTTAAAATAGGAAATGCTGGAGTGTTTTGTTGAACTCCACAGGAAGTCAAATGGTGAGTGGTGTTCATGAGCTTCTCAGTCCTTGGATAGAGCAGATGTGTGTGTCTGTGTGAAGACAAATCAGGAGGTGACTTGCCGTCCCCGGTGCTCCCAGATCCCCCTCTGCACCCGACCAGCTTGGCACTTAGTACATTGGGTTGCAATTACTGTGTTAGCTAAGGAACGGTTCCAGGGTAAAGGAAGCTACAAAGAGATGACAAGGAAATGCAACATGGGGTTCTGGATTGGATCCTGGATTGGGGAAATAAATATTGCCTTGAAGGACAGTATTAGGACAGTTGGTGAAATTTAAATGTGGGCTCTATCTACTGTAGAGGATAATACTATATCAATTTTAAATCTTCTTAATATTATCCTTATGCCTTGGTCACATCAGAAAATGTCCTTATTATTAAGAGATGCATGCTCAAGTCTTTAGGGGTGAAGGGACATGATGTCTGCAACTTATTCTCAAATGGTTGTCATATGTAAGGTGACAAAGATTAAGAACTGGTGAATCTTGGTGAAATGTATAAAGAACACATTTTTTAAAATAAAAAGTTCAACGTGTTTACCTTTCTTAGCTCTTGATATCCTTCACTGAAATGTTGGCCCAAGGAAGGAAGGGCCTGTGTTTTTTTAATCACCCTCATGTAGGTTGCCAGATAAAATACAGGATGCCCAGGTAACCTTGACTTGCAGATGCACCATGAATAATGGGACATACTTATAGCACTTATACAAAAAACAAAAAAAAACCTGTTTGGTGTATCTGCAATTCAGAGTTAACTGGGGTTCCTGTATTTTTATTTGCTGATTCTGGAAACCCTGTCCTGAACCAGCAGTGCCCCCAGTAGCGGCAGGGATGTATCTAGGAAATGTCTCCCCCCGCCCGTTACGGGGAATGAATGACATGGCTTTTCAGAATCCTGATCTGAAGGCTCCTATGAGGTAAAACCCATCATGTCTGAGCACGGAGCTGGGACTTCACCTGTTTGGACTTGATCTCCCTTCCTACTCCCTTTGATGGATCTTTTCTCTTTGAGCTGATGCGAGCTTTCTCGCATCGAGCTTCCTCATCAGCTTTCTCCATTTCTCCATTAGCTGGTGGAGTCAGCTGGGTTACATTTTATACTAAGTTACCCACATCCTGACACTCCTGACAGCTTTAAGATCTTCTTCTAACACACTTGAGTAGAATGGATGCTGGAATCTGTTTTGACAGCTGTTGAAAACCTAGACTGTTGCTACAGCAGGTTAAAGGGGTTATTTGTAACACTGGTATGATTCTAACACTGGTATTATTCAGTGAACCTTTTGAAAAGATGTGCACCCTGTTAAGGCAAATAGCATTTTATAGAATTTAAATGATTTTGATGTTCACGGTTAAATTATCAAATATAATGCTCCTAGAGATTATACATGTAGTAATATTTTCCATTAATTTTCCCCACCAATGTAGTAATAGTACATTACAATGATCTCTATTATCAGTGCCTTTTAAAATGCAGGTGTAGAGTCTTTAAAATACAGCTAGTCTATTGCCAGCTGTCCCATTGATAACCTTCCCTTTAAAAGTGACCTTTGAGCAATTTATAAAGGATGAATATTTATAGTATTCTCTTGTTGAGCTGCTAAAAGAGGGGTCTATGCAAGTAACAGGTGGCTTCAGTTGGCCTGCGTTCCCTGAAATGTGATTCAAATAAAGCATTGCATTATTTTACCATTGGAATTGTGATTATGTGCTAGACTGACTTCATTTTTGGCAAATCGCATGTCAGTGTTGAGGTTTGGGTTTAGGGTAGGCTGTCTTGAGTGTGCAGGAAAGGGAGAGCTTTGCAGATGAGACATAGCAGCTGAGTGATGAAATATCCAGGACCTTCTTTATGAAGCAGAGGAATTTTTACCAGAGGAGCTGTTGTTCTACTGGGCTGTAGGGGCAACTGTTCAGGTGAACCCTTTAGACGTAAATGTTCTTTGGTCTTAGGAGAGGGCTCTGTCAAATTAATTATCAGTGCAGTGCTTAGCACATAGTAGGCACTCACAGTAAAATTTGTTCAATAGAATGAAACAGATAGTTATGTTTAGGTTATTATTTAACTTTTTATATGATTTAATTACTTGAATTAGATCTTTCCATTACTGCCCTTTACTCAATTGCTTGGCAACACACTTGTTAACATGTTTTCTGATTAAAATAAATGTTCCAATCTAAGTTTATTCTAGATAATATTGTAATATAAGGAATTAGAGGCATTAAATGGATGAAATGGAATTTGTCACAAAAGCTATTTCTGAGAAGTCTATTTTAGTAAGCGTACTTTCTCCTGTGTCTGAAAAGATTTATCACTTTGTGCAAATCAGGTCCTAGCAAATCGGGTAGAAGGGTTTTTTTTTTTTTTTTTTTTTTACAAAACAACATTCTTATAAGAAGAATTACATTTCTATGGGGAAAAACTGAAAAAGAGAGATCACATGAATAACCCCTGTAATCTTATTTCTCATTTTATCGAATATATTTGAGTCTTCTTTCTTACCATCAGTACACAATTTTTTTTACACACATACACAAAATTAGGACCATATGAACATATTGCAGTGTTCATATGTAGTGTATACATGTGTTTGTATGCTGTTCTCTGAAAACATATATTTAAACTGCCTTTTAAAACTTAATATACCATTCATATTTTAATGCATCACCATTAGTTTTTTTACAACAGTATTTTTAATGACTATAGGATTTCATGGTATGGCTGTGCCATAATTTATTAAACAAAAGCCTTATACTTGGTCATTTAGGTTATTTCCAGTTTTTTACAATGCTGTGATAAGCAGCCTTTAAAGCATGGTTATTACTTTGGGATCCATGCCCAGAAATGCAAGTTCTGGGTCACACATCCTTACATTTTTGTTTATAGTATATTAACCATATTGTCCTTCTGAAAGTTTGGGCAAATGACTGTTCCTGTGAACATTTAATTATTTAATTCTTGTACACTTTTTTCTACAATGGATATAATTAAAAGCAAGCAAAAGAAACCTATTTTTGTTAGGTTCTTATTTTCAGGTACATGTCTTTGATGATTTTTTTTACATTTATGGTTCAATTATAGTTTTTATCCTTTCTTTCTGTCTCTTTTTCCATCAGGGCATTTGTTTTTACTTACTAATTTATGATCACTATCACATATATATATTTTTTCTTTCCAGTTTGTATAACGTGATTTGATGTCCAGAAGTTTAAGATTTTGATGCAGTCAGTCTATTGGTAGGAAAAGGATTTTTGAGAGCAAGTGATATTTCTATCAAAAGCTTATTTTCTCCTCCTGTGTGGTATCATTTAATTTTCCAGAAGAAAGGAAGAGGTAGCTGCTCAGTTTTAGTTTAATTCCTTCAGAAGAGTTTTAAGTTACTAAAATGTATACAACTTATATATTAAGAATCAAGATATGTCTGTATTTGCATTGTTTGAATAGTATACCCAAAAGCTCAGATTAGTACTTTCATCCTAGAAAGTTCTCATTTTGGAGTTTGGTCCATTTTATATCAAGGCACATTAGAGGTGGAACAAGAGTTAAAATGGATAAGTGATTCATTGTGTGTGAAATTTTCTGAAGACAGAGTAATTTACATACTCATCTATCAGGAATGC
>NW_006770037.1:2550664-2558338 GCF_000442215.2 Lipotes vexillifer
TTGGGGATGGTAACAATGACTGCTATAGGCCTGTCACAGCTGATGACTTTCTGATTCATAGACACCTACTGGGTCAAAAAGCCTCATGCTTTTCACTCCAGGTATGGAATTTTGTAGCCATATGTGGTATGAATACTTTGGTTAGATTTTCCATGTTGATATTTTTCTGTCCATTCTGAATCAGATTTGTGCTGCCATATAAGTAGCAAGGCTCAACTCTATGTGAAATTATTTCAGAAGCCAAGCGATATTCACATCAGTTAAGCCAGTGATTCTCAATGTGGGGAGTATGTGTGTCCTTCCAGAAGGTAATCAGGTGACTTGTGTCGTTCATTCATTCACTAATTTTATTTTGTGCCTATTCAAAACTATATTTTTGGTAAGAGGCGACACCTGTGGTGTTAGAAGCTGAGAGCCCGCAGTGTACGAGACATAGCCCTTTCCTTAATTTGAAAGCAAAGTCCATTGCTTTGATTTGTTTTAATCATGATAGCTTCATTTTAATTTCCAAAGGCAGGAATTCCCTCTTTGCCTAGATGTCTGTGTGGCTTATTTCTTCATTTTCTTCAGATCTCTGCTCATATAACTCCTTCTCAGAGAAACCTTCCTGACCACCTTCTCTAAATCTCTTACCCTGGTTTCTTTTATTCACCATGTTCATCACCATATGACATATTAAATTATGTATCTGTTTATCATCCAAACCCCCCTCTAGAATGTAAAGTCCATGAAAGAAGGGTGTTGTCAGTTTTGTTGACTGCTTTCCCACCCCAGCATCAGAAACAGAACATGGAATATAGCAGGCACTCAATAAATATTTGTTGAATAAATTAATTCACTGAATATTTGCATGCCTGTGATGTGCTGGCACTGTAAGCGGTGATAAATGCTATGAAGAAAAATAAAGCGGGGTAAAGAGACAGAGAGATCTTAAAAATGTCTATCTTGAAAGGGTCTGGGTTATAAGGTAGGAAGGCACTGCTTATGACAGCCTTATCTTCCCTTTTCTTTCTCCTGAGGGTCTTTGCGTCCTCCCCTCTCCCAGCTGTGTCATGGCCACCCTGTTAGTTGTGCCGAGGCTTTCTAAGGCGTGATGTTACATTCTTTTCATGCCTCATTCCAAGTGGGCTTTCCCACCTGAGTAACATGAAAACCCAAATGTGGTCAGCTCTTGCGTTTGTATTTCCCAGACCCTCAGGTGACATGCTTTCCAGCAGCTAGATTAGAAGTAGCCAAAGGTTGCCTTAGGATTTGAGAGAAAGTTAAATGTTAGTAAGTGTTCAAGGGTGCTTTTATTATAGTTTTCATTTTTTGCATAATAATCATGTGATTCTGAACTTAAGTTCTTTGAGAGATGCATAATAGAAAGACTTGCAAGTTTTAAGTCAGAGTTCCTTATCTCAGACCTTTCCTTTCCCCAGTTGCTTCTGTAGCTTGTCATTCAAACCTTCTAAGATCTCAGCTAGTGTCTCTCAAAGGCAAAGTGGTAGCACCCAAAGAGGATGGATGAGGGCTGTTCTTTGGTTATCACCATGACAGGATTTTAGCACCCATGATAGGGATACCCAACATCCTGCAAGACATGAGACAGCAGACAGTTGTGCCCGTGAGAAAAATGTCCTGCCCAGGTGCCCCTAGCATAAATGCTGATTCTTTCCCAGTCCTTCTCAACAAGGGTGGTCATGGCCTCTATGGGGTACTTTAGAAACCTGTGAGATGGTGTTGGTTTTCACAACATTAGGGGGTGGTACGCTACTGACATTTAATGGGCGTGGCCAAGGAGGCTAGAAGTCCTGCAATGCATGGGGCAGATGTCCGCCTTGGAGAATTTCCCTGCTTCCCACTTGACTTTCCAATGTCCACCAGGCAACAGGGAAGTGAAAAACCCTACTGATAATTATCAGAGCCTACAACCAACTCTATAAGCAAAAGGTACTTTTGCACAACTTGGCTGGAGGTCTGTATTTTTTTTTCTTCTGGACCTTACCTAGAGTCACCTTCCACACTGGCACCATTACTTGTGGTTTGTAACTGGCTATCAGTTGGTGTGCATAGCTGTTGCATTCATAGTGATTGTAGGATAGGGGCGAGGATCTGACTATTTCATTTTGTCTTCTGGAGATCTCGTGTCTGAAAATGTACATATTGTAATGTACATTATACCATTATAAATTATTTTCCTTTTATTTCTCCTTTGTATTGCAGCTAGGTCGTAACATTGATTTATTAGAATTGCCTGTGGATTACGTTATATTACCTGTGAATTTTTTTTTTTTTTGTACCTGTGATTTTCATTACAGATTATAAAGGGGGCATGGAGTCTGATGAGCTTGAAAACCTTCACTCTAACCTGACAGAGGTTATATTTCTTACTACTCCTCCACATGAACCCTGTTTCAGGCAAAGTTATTTGCTCTGAGTCCCACATTTTCTTCCCCTCCACGTGTGCCTCAAACCACCCTTTCTCCTCCAAGTTCCTTCCATCTCCCCCTCTATAAACCGCACCCACCCATCAGAGCCCAGTTCCCTGGGCAGCCTTGTGAAGTCATCATTCCTCAACTACCACAGCTCAGTGACTTTCTATTTTTCTTAACTACTGTAGCACTTGTAAGAACTCCTCATTCAACACTTGTCTGCAGCCCAGTGGCATCAGGTATCTTTTTATGTTTAAGTTATCTCCTTGAATAGCTTGCAAGCTTCAGATGGTCCACTTGACCCTGTCTTTTCATCCCATGCAGTGCCTAGGAATGCTTGATGTCTCGCCAGCTCTCGCTCATGGGCTGCACTCTCTTGTCTTCTTTCCTTTCCCAAATATGGATTCTTTCCTGTCTGTCATTTTGCTCATTACAAAAGTAAAGCACGTTCATTGTTAAGACATTTATGGAAAAGTAAAAGAAGAAAATAATCATCATTACTGATCTGCCACCCAGAGCCACTCGCTGCCTATCATTTTAGAGCATTTCCTTTCAAGCTATTTTCTCTGTGTATATCTATGTTTTTAACAAAATTAGAACCATGTACTTTATATGGTTTGTATTTGGCTTACCCCCTGCTTACTTCACTTAATGCTATATCATGAGAATTTTCCTTCATTACTAAATAGTCTTAGGAAACATATTTATATAAAACAGGTTTTACTGAAAATTTTAGACATACAAAAAATAGAACAGTATGATAAATTCCTAGATACCCAGCATTCAGCATCAGTAACATCAGTATTCTGCCATTCTGAATATGTGGTTTTTAATGGATGGATACCATTCCATTTTTGGATGATACATAATTTATTTAAGCATTTCTCTGTTATTGTAAATTTAGATGATTTCTAGTTTTCTATAATTATAGAGGCTTACGTTTTTGTTCTTCTTGTCATAATTATTATTCATGCTTCCTGGTTAACCTAATTAATTTCTTCATGATTAAGTAACTATGATTATTATTAGTTTTGTATTCTAGGATTTGTATGATATTTCATATCTGTGGCTGGTTTCATTGTCATTTTTCTTTTCTCCATCCATCAAATATTTCTTGTTCTAGCCAGAATGAGTCTAAAATGAATTTCAGTAACAAGTTATGTTTCTCTATTCATTTTTTTTTTAGACAAAAAAACTCCTGAAAACTGGCAATGTAAAAGAATGGTATTTACTTTCTAGATAATTTAAGAGACATTCGCAAGAAGGAAAGAGAAAATGGTTTCAGGAGAAACAATATCTGGTAAATTATAGTCTTTGCCCAATGGAAATTTATTTTACAAATACTTAATTTTGCTTAATTTTGATTGAAAAATGGCCCCCTTTTATAGGCTGGAATAGTGACCATCTACCTAAACTAAGGTGCACTTGAACCAGTATGTATAAGTGTTTTTATCCAGCTGATTTAAGTTTGTATTTTAACAAGTATATTTGGCATTAATTAAGAAACCCAGCATCTTTAAATGGAGAGGACCTACATACAGCTTCTCTTTAAGAAGGTAGTTTCTCAGGCAGTGGAGAGAGACGGTTTTCTTAGATCTGGCCCATTGTGAGCTGTGGGAGAAGGAGCAAGTGGGAGACAATTGGATGGGTGGTAGGATTACTAGTTCCCTGTGAAAATGAAGGAAGGATTACTGTTGCCCTAGTTCTGATGGGATTTCTTCTGCAGTATCTGCTGAAATTTCTAGACCAGATCATATACAGGAAGATGACTCATGTACCTACCTACTCTAAGAAAATGACTGTTTCTTGTATCACAAAGTAAAATACGGTTGCTGTAAAACAAAAAGTAGATTTTCAGATTTTTATAATAGATATGTATAACATAGAAAGCAAAAGTCTCCAATAACCCATACCGCTTGCCACTGAATGACCACGTTAGCAGTGCTGAGTATGCTCATCTTGATTTCTCCATGCCCATATTAGCATATATTGTATGAATAATGTACAGAAAAGAAATGCTACCTTTTAAAATGCTTGTGTTAATTTGGTAATCAGTAACTGTCCAGACCTTTGACGTATAGAGACCACATGCAGTTTCTCCTGGTTAGAAGTAAGATGCTAAGTTCAAATAACAGGACAGAACTTGTTAGGTATAGAAAACTATAGCAGAAGGGAGAACTTAAGAAAAGGAAGGAGTTAAGAGCCCAATATTATTATTCAGAGGTTAGATTTTTATTGCTGAATCAGATTTAGTTGGTGGCTGTACTTTTTCCCTTGGGAACACATTAAAATAGTCACTATGACAAGATGACTAAATCATGAATGAATTGAAAATATTAAGCTAGTCTCAGTCATACTAACATATCAGCAATTTGTTGGAGCTTAATTTTTGCATTGCAGTTTAAGTGACAGGAATGTACATTGCCAACATTAGGACTTTTAATTTTGGGAACACTGCAAATAATGAATTTCACAAGGTCTATTTCCAGTTTAGGGCCAACCATGAATGATTATATTGCTACTCTAACAGGTGCTTAAATAATGAAAACAGTAGAATTTCTATATGTAAAATACCACTTTGTTCATTCATTTAAAAAAAAGCCTACTCTGTGCCATGAGCTATACTCAGTATTAGAGAGAGAAGCTTGTAAGACTTGCCCCTGTCACTCCTTGGTGTCTTGCACATGCTTTCCCATCCAAAAACCTTCCTCTCTTCCATCTAACAACATCTCCCTCATCCTTCATGTCCCAACATAGAGGTCACCTATGATGTCTAGCCCTTTTAGCTCTACAGACTGACTTAGCAGATTCCTCATAAATGTTTTCACATTTGGACACATCCTACTAAAGCATTATCTCATTGTCTTGTAAATAACATAGATACTGAGTTCTCTGAGGTCAGGGACCTCATATCTCGTAGCTTCAGAGTCAGAATGGATACATAGTTGGTGCTAAATGTATATAGATTAATACATAGTTACTGAATAAATGACTGAAAAGTTCTCTTAAAATGAAATGAAAAATCTAGTAATGTTGACTAAAATCTTTACATTCTTAACTACAATACAAGGAGTCAAGAAGCAGTCTTGAGAGGAGTGGAGGAGTAGTGTCCCTCTTAATGCAGATCTTTAGTGTATGATACTTTTTAAATTAATTTTTATTGGAGTATAATTGCTTTACAATGTTGTGTTAGTTTTTGCTGTACAGCAAAATGAATCAGCTATACATATACATATATCCCCTGTATTTTGGATTTCCTTCCCATTTAGGTCACCACAGTGCATTAAGTAGAGTTCCCTGTGCTATACAGTATATTCTCATAAGTTGTCTATTTTATACATAGCATCAATAGTGTATATGTGTCAATCCTGATCTCCCAATTCCTCCCCCAACCCATACATTTGTTCTCTAGTGTATGATATTGATTCTTGAATATTAAGATAATTGGATTAAGCATTGCTCCTAAAAGTGTTTTGGGGGGGATCTTGGTTCCCCGACCAGGGATCAAAGCTGTGCCCCCTGCAGTGGAAGCGCGGAGTCCTAACCACTGGACCACCAGGGAATTCCCTGCTCCTAAAAGTGTTTAATGGGGTTAAATGGGAAGAAAAGCTTCAATATAACATGTCTTAATGACACATCTCTTTCAAAATTATTTAAAAAATATTAACCATCTTATGTGAGCATTTCAAGAAAATATAAGAAAAAGATCTTTGCCCTAGGGAGCATATATGATTTCTAAATTTTATTTTTAGTGGGAGGATACCATTTTTTGCCTTTCCTGTTACCTGTTCCAGAGTGGAACTGGTAATGTAAGGATTTTAGTAATTCAGAACTGTGATTTAGAAATTAGAGTTCATGTAAGGTTCAAGAATTAATATCTTTTAAAGCTAGAAAAAATGGAGTCAAGGTAGCCTCACCTCTTTCCCCTGTGGAATCAGACTTGTAGGTGTGGAAGGGAGGGATCTTGATCTTGTCTGTTTAATATCATAAGTACATCGTGGTATGTGATATGGGAAGATGTGCCAGTTAGCTCCTGGCAGGAAAGAGATTGGCTCCCTCAAAAAGGGTAATGGAGGAAATAGAGGGACTCCTAACAAAATCTAGGCGGAGGTCAGGGAAATCAACAAAAATTGGCCAAGCATCCTAGAGTTAACAATAGAAAGCCATTGCCACTCCTTGCTCCTAAGGAGACAAGGACAGAGAGAATCTCTTGTAACTTGTAAGAGGTTTAGCTGTAGGAAAGTGCTGCCTGACAGGAGCTGTGGGCTTTCAGGGGAAGATTGCAGCAGCAGGAACTGGGGGATAAATACCCCAGCCTTTCTCTCTTCCCTCCCTTTGGTTTCCTGCTGGCCATTCCACTGGATGACCCAAGTAAACCCCAGAGATCAGGGAGCCAAGAGATGTAGTTTGAGGAGGGTGGCCTCCTCGGTCACAGAGCAAGGTAAGAAGGAGGAGGGCGTGGATCTGGAGGGGCAAATGGAGAATATCCAGCCAAAGAGGAAAGTCTTTAAGTTATAAAAAGTAGCCTTCCCTGTTCATAGCATCCCTGTGTTCATTTGAAGGGTTAACTGGTGTGCTTCATTTGTTAGGATTTTATTGCTTGCAGACTAACCTCTAAATCAGATATCATGAAAGGGAGCCCCATGTGGAAGAGTTTTGTTTGGGTCACAGTATTTTCTTTAAAAAAAAAAATCTATATTGTCTTTGGGGAGATCCACATCAAAATCTGAGTTTTGTACTTCTTTTGGCAAGTGGAAAAGTTGGGAGCATTGAACATGCAGTCCTGTATGGAAACAATCTGCTAAGCCTAGTAGTAGCTACCCCTTTAGACAGGTAGGAACTCTTCACTTTGCCTCAATCCCCACTATTCCCTACTGTGGTCTTAAACCCACATTGCTTCTGCCTGGTCCCTGTAGACATTTGAGTTCATGAACCTGGCTTCAACAAAGCAATTTAGAGAAGGAAGGACAGATGAGTCACACAATCTAGAAAGAGAATGAACTCTGTCTTGGAAGACACACTTCTCTACAAAGGAAATAGAGAGACAGGGAGAACAATCTTGTCCCTAGAGACACAGTCTGAGTGTTAGACTAACTAGGAGAAGGTTTTTCATAGATGAATAAAGTTCAGTTTTACTCTTTTAGGTCAGTCTCTAAGTTTTGTTTTAAACTTTTCATTCTTTTCCATAGAGCAACGGTTGTTGAATGGCATGTGTTCCCAGCTCATCCCTTATTCCAGAACAAGGGCGTGCTAGGGAAAG
>NW_006770037.1:2558388-2562948 GCF_000442215.2 Lipotes vexillifer
GTGTTCCCCTCTCATCCCTGATTCCAGAACCAGGGCGTGCTAGTGAAAGAGAAAGGCTGAGGTGGGGCCCAGGGGACCTTGAACCACAGGGAAGATGAGGAGACTCTGGAAATGGGGAGAGGAGCTTTTTTGCTCTTTGGTCCATTCTTTTCTCCTAACTGCTGCTCTGTCCCTTCACGAGAGCTGGGTACATGCTGGGGCCCGAATGAATGGACTCAGAGTTCCCCTCTCCTTAAGCCTAAAGACTGTCTATGTAATTTTTAAAATTGTGGTAAAATATACATAACATAAAATTTACCATTTTAACCATTTTTAAGTGTATAGTTCTATGGAATTAAGTACATTCACGTTGTTGTACAACCATCACCACCAGGGGAAGATTGCAGCAGCACTGGGCCTTTCTTCTTTTTAAATTATAGCCAAATGTTCCTTTTCTGTTTTTAGGGAAGTGAGATGCTTGGTTTCTGCCAGACCAAAGGGGAGCCAGGCCCCTCCTCTGTACACATCACTGTCATAAACCCAGGCAGTCTGGTGAGGCAGCTACTTATGAAATAATATTGCAGCATGAAATCCCCACACCTGAAATTAGGATCTTTGGAAGACATTTTCCAGGATGTTGTTACTCTTATTACGGGTTTCGTTTTTCTGTTTGTTCCTAAAAAAATCTTTATTAAGTTCACCCAGTACTTACATTGACCTAGCTGCTTGGAATCTGGTGAACTATCAATAGGATGTGATTTCTCTCAGAATTTGTTATTCTGCTGGAACTGTGCTTTGGTGTTGTTGTGACTTGAGTTAGCCACCAGAGAACCCCTGCTCTTTACTTTCTAGAATAATGTGATTTCTCTCTGTTGCCCAGAACTTTGGGCTGGTATCTCTCATGTAACTGGTTTAGCATGTGAAGCTTATTAAAAGCATGCTACTGACAAATAATATGGGTCTTGCCTGGAGGAGCTATTGTAGAGCCCTTTTCCTGGTAAGATTTCAAGGCAGTGTCCTTCATTTTCTTAGCAGAACATCAGCCATCAGTATCCACACACTGCACTTGAAATGCTCATCACAACCTTAATCCTTCCTTGAGGAAACAGTCTGCAAGGCAGGTTGGTCATCAGTTACTCCAGTTCTCCAAGAGCTACCATTTTACCATGTTAGCACCGCTTGCTTAGACTATGCTAACTCAGCTGTGCACAGATCTGGGTTTCAGCATCTGGGCTTTGGCTTCTTCCAACAATTCAAGGAGCAAATGGCCACCTGGCTTCAGCTGAAGTCCCCCTTCCTTATTTTATGGAGGGACTATGCCATAAATTCCTCTTTGAGCTCAGGAGTAGAAAATGGACTGTCCCTTCTAACAAATCCATCTGCTTCCACGTTTACAAAATTGAGAATTCCTAACCTATCATGTTTCCTTTTTAGCTGTGATTTCCTAAGCTGAGAGCCAAAATTAGTGCTTCGTTACAATGACTCTCATCTCTATTTCCTGGTAGTTATCTCCCCTTTCTTCCATGTGGATTAGCTCTTCTTTCCTTTGCTCCAATTATCCTGTACATGTGTTTATTTTAAGGCATTTAAAATCCTTTATGGAAGTAGGTAGTTCAGATTATAAATAAAATGGCATCGCTTGCATTATTGTCACAGTCACATTATTGATTGGTCTTTGGTGTTAGTCTCCTGCTTCCGTCTAAACTTCTTTATCCTTTTTGATTCATTCACATTTGGATAGAGATGAAAAACAGGAATGGGGCAAAAAAGGAATACAATCCTCAGCTGAAGCTGGGCAACATTTTTATAGTTTAAAGTATAAAGTTATAAAGGCTACTGTGCAAATATTTTTATTTTCATGTAAATCAAAGAGCCATCACTTGTCTTAGGTACAGTATAAGAGTTAGAGTAATTGGCTGTTAGACTTTGTTGAGGTTAAATAGTGGATTTCACAGACCAGGGCTCCCCTGGAGCCTTTAGGGTTAGAATTTATAAAGCATTTTTTAGTTGAATCGCATGTCTGGGTGCAGAGTTGTTGTTGTTGTTTTTTTTTTTTTTTTTTTGCAGTACGCGGGCCTCTCACTGCCGTGGCCTCTCCCGTTGCGGAGCACAGGCTCCGGACGCGCAGGCCCAGCGGCCATGGCCCACGGGCCCAGCCGCTCCGCGGCACGTGGGATCCTCCCAGACCGGGGCACGAACCCGCGTCCCCCGCATCGGCAGGCGGACTCCCAACCACTGCGCCACCAGGGAAGCCCCCAGAGTTGTTGTTTTAAGCAGAAACCAAGGCTGATGACTTGGAGAAAAAAACTCAGACACCCTTATGTCACTTTCCATAAGAACTGATATGGGTGCTGGGGTTATAAGGCTACAACAGTCTGGCTAGAGTGACTTAAAGACTTCAGGATAAGATGATGAGTCTAGGTCATTGGAAAAAGGAGAAAACTCCAAAGGCATCTGGCAAGAATGATGGAGAGAATATCAAGGAAAACAATAGAAAAACAAAGGGGAAACAAGACAAAGACAGCAGGATCCTGGGGATCCAGGTGGTACCAGAAACTTCTCTTCTTCCTTCAAAGTCTCAGCTGGACCCAGGGAGACTTGTGGTTTAGAACGGGGTTGTGGGAGTGAGTGGTCATAGCTTAGGTAACCATGGAATCAGCAACCCCTTTACTTGGAACATCTTTCCAGGTCTGGACCATTCCCTTAGGATTAAGTGGAAAATCGCTGTTCAAAGGGGAAGTACATCCATGTACTGCTGCGTTATTTTCAACTGGAATAATGTATTTACCTATTGCTAGAAGATGCCCCCCCAATCCCCCCCCCCACCCTTTTAAACCAGAATGGCACCAACAGTGGCTTCAGGGATGAAGGTACATCCCTTTGTGTCTGTCCTAGTCAAGGCTCCTCTGGTTACATGAAACAGAAGCCAGCGTGAGCTGGCTTGAGGTAATGGGGCTCTATTGCAAGCATACAGGTAAGTTCTCAGGGGAGTGGCATGAGACTCCATGAACAGGAACATTTTCAGCCTCAGAGGGGCTAGAATTGAGATGATCTGGGCCCTCAAGACAGCTACTTGCTGGATTTCTGTCTCAGTGCATCATGTCTGTCAGTCCAAATGTCTAGGTCCTTGTTACTTCAAGTGCAGACTGGGGACCAGCAGTATGGACCTCATCTGTGATCTTGACAGAAGTGCAACCCTCCCCATCTGAATATGCATTTTAACAAGACCCCCGGGTGATTCGTTGCCCATTAGAGTTTGAGACACTGGTGTAGGTCACTGGCTACTTACAGAGTAGTTTCTTTTCATCGAGTGCCCACCCTAATGTCATCATCCTGGATGAGGGGGCGGGCAGGACCATGTGACAAGCATGAACACCACCGGGGCTTGTAGGAGGGAGAGGCCAGGCCAGGCATGTTGTATACAGTGCCCAAGACTCTTGGACTTTCCTTTAACTTGTAGCATCTCTGTCAGGGCCATGGTGGTTCCCAACTGCTAAGACAAAGTTGATAGAGAAATCTAGTGATTTACTTAAAAAGAAATAAAACTGGTTGTAGTGCCATTACTACTTTAAAGTGTCATTGTTTTATTTATCTTACTTTCATTAGCCCAAAGATAATTAAACCTGAGAACACTGTAGAATATATATAATTTAGTTGTACGAATATGAGTTTTGAACTCTGACATAAATGAGCTCTCGGGTAATTTAACAATAGATACCTTTTGCTTTGAGCTAGCAGAAACTAATCAGTGCTAGTGTTTACCAAGCTGGTGGTGCCTAGCTCTGTCTGGAGTCCAGTGTGCATAGCTTGGCTCCCATAATGCCCATTAGCCTGTGAAATTGATTTTTTTCAATGGTTGTATGGGCATTTGGCCTATAGCCAACTGTATGATGGAGCAAGTGTGTCCTGTTTTAGTATTACTCTATGAGTAAGTAGTTGGACTCTTCAAGGACTGGTGTATGTGGATTAGTCATTCCCAGGGACACAGGATTCTTTTGTAATTTGGTACATTTGGTACATAGAAGGCATCTTTTAAAAAGGAAGATCTTTTCTACTTCCATTATTTTATTTTAAAGAATTTTTTGCTTTCTTAAAAATGTATTTTAATTTTTTTTTTTTTTTCAGTACGCAGGCCTCTCACTGTCGCGGCCCCTCCCGTTTTAATTTTTTATTAAGACAATTTTTAAGAGCACTTTAAGGTTCTCAGGAGAATTGAGGGGATGGTACAAAGATTTTCTGTAGGCCCCCTGCCCATATATACTATTATTATTATTATTATTATTATTATTATTATTATTATTATTTTGAGTGCTTTATTCCCTTAGCCCACCCTTGCTGACCACAGTTGTTTAAGGTATGGTTAGCCGTTTGCTCCTTGCTTGGCTGTTCCAGTTTTTGGTATTTCAAGTTGCTGATTTCTCCCTCTTTAGTAACTGTTTCAGCAAGAATGGCAGATTTCCATAATGCCTTTTAAATAGAATATGTCTCTCTAAGGCACGTGGTACGTTTCTCTCTGAACTTCTTGAAGATACATAAATTAAATCTGTATCTTTATTGAAGCAATTCAGGTGATGGGAAAGA
>NW_006770037.1:2563051-2584886 GCF_000442215.2 Lipotes vexillifer
AATCAAGAAGGGAAAGGAAGAACCAGGGCTGGTGGCAGGTAATGGAGAGACTTAGGCCCCTCTTCTGATGTACAAAGTGAAGTTCCAGTGCTAAGAAAACTCCCAGTTCTCTGAAAGTATAGTAAACTATTAATAAAAATCATTGTTCTTAAAAAAACCTCCCAGTTCTGAGTAAGGAGTTTATGGTGTGTCTGCGCAAGATGGAATTTTATTTTGGGAACACCATTGGAAACCCATTAGATTAGGTGGTCTTCAATCTCTTGTAGTCTGAAATTTTATGAACTCTTATAAACGTTGTTTATCAATTCCAAATGAAGAGAAAAAGAGCTCCCTGCCTTAAATTTATATTCTATCTAATATGCACTTTTAAGGTTTGAGTTTCCATTGCACTTCTGATCTTCTTTTAAGTCATGAAATCTATCACTCATACAAAAGAGTATATCATATTTATGTGCCATTAAAGATTAATAACCGCCCCTGCTCCTCAACTGAGAAATAGAGCATCACAGTCTTTGAAGCTGTCTCTGCTAATGTGCATTTCTAGGCTGCTTTACTGTCTCAGACCCGTGTACTGCAGTGTCTTATTTGTGAGCAGTAGCATCAGTGGGTACCCCGTGACAGTGGCCCAGCCATTCTTCCTCATGCCCAGACCTTTTCAGGTTTGCAATCTGTCTGATTCTGGACTTAAGAACAGTTAAGTTTTACCACTTAGAAACTGATCTTTAGTAAGCTAAGTAGCCTGCTGAAAAATAATAGCATTGTTTGTGATTTTAATTTTCCTGCTCACATGACAGTTACAGTGGCGGTAGCTTCCCTGAGCACAGGATGAATATCTGTCAGCTTGAGGTTCTGCTGCAAAGAAAGCAAGGAGCTGGGATGCTGAAAATCCACCCCGGAGAAATCGAAAGACCAGGAGAGCATATCTAATGGAAACTATCTTTAACTCATCAACATTAAATCCAGATAAGCTGGCATTATTTCCTAGGTGCACGCTAGGGGCATTGAAGTCAGTCACACTTTTCATTTGTGACCTGGATTTTCTTTGCCATCTATAATTCCAAGGAGGCAAGATTGGATGCATATATTTAAAAAAATATGTGCTTTGGTGAAAAGCAGAGTTTTGAAAAAAGGAGAATGAAGGATACTGTTACATTGCAGTGAAGTAACTATCACGTTGCTATTACATTGCGTCACTTAAAATAGGAACGGAAGCCCCACAGTGCTGCAGATGTCTCACAGGACAGTTCTCAGGAGGCCCTGTGGATTGCCCATCCTGCTGCAGTTTTGGGCCCATGGCCAAGCGTGCTGGTTCTTTTTCTTTTTTTTTTTTTAATTTATTTTCGGCTGCGTTGGGTCTAGTTGCGGCGAGCGAGGGCTACTCTCTTGTGGTACGTGGGCTTCTCATTGCGGTGGCTTCTCTTGTTGCGGAGTACGGGCTCTAGGTGCATGCGCTTCAGTAGTTGTGGCTTGCGGGCTCTAGAGCGCAGGCTCAGTAGTTGTGGTGCACGGGCTTAGTTGCTTCGCGGCATATGGGATCTTCCGGGACCAGGGCTCGAACCTGTGTCCCCTGCATTGGCAGGCGAATTCTTAACCACTGCGCCACCAGGGAAGCCCCTGGTTCTTTTTTAGAAATGACCAGAGCTGACACTAAGTGAGTGCTTGCCGTGTGCCAGGCATATTGTTCAGCACTATGTTTACATGTATCATCTCACAACTCTATTGAGTAGGTGCCATTATAAATGAGGAAATTGAGGCCCAGAGAAGCTGCAGCACCTGCCAGGGCTGCATTACTTTAATCAGTGTCTCTGCTAGAGTCTTGTAGAGAGCATTGCACGGGGTTACAAGGATGAGTTCTGGGCTCACGCTGCCACTCAGCCACTTACTAGCTCTCTGACCTTGAGCAAGTTCATTTAACTACTGTGTACCTCAGTTTCCTCATCTGTAAAACAGGGATAATAGCCTTTTCTTCCTGCTAGGGTGGTGCTTAGGACTAAGAAGTAAAGACTGTAAAGCACTTGGTCAGGCCTGGCATATAGTGCATGCTTAGGAAAGAAGAGCTAATTTGCAGAACACGGAGAGTCAGTGTTGAGCATTTCTTGAAGCCTGAGACTATTCAGATATTTTAGAAAATAACTAAAATAACATTTTAGAAAATAACTCACTTTTTATTATAAGCAATAATGTTTATAATAGAACGGTTAGAAAATACGTAGAAATAAAATAGGGAAAACACTTTATACCACTATCCAAATACAACTTCTGTTAATACTTTGCTCTGTTTTCTTCTGTGTGGTTTTTAATATCGTTGTGATCATAATCATACTCTATAAACAATTTTGCACCCTTTTACATTTAAAATGATAACAATGATGATGAGTATTATCATTGTAATATCTTTACAAATCTAATTTTAATGGTTCTGTAACTTCTATACTGCTCCATTGCTTGGTATTTGACTATTATAATTAATTTTTTTCATAAAACTCTTTGTGAATAAACTGTATTTTCCTAAAATAACTATACTTCAGAAAAAAATGGTTAAAAAATAGATTGGGTCATTAAGAACACACACATATATATAACCTGAAAAATCTAATTTTCACAGTAATCACTTTCCACCATGGCTGACTTTACAAGTAGACTTCTTAAGGAATTCGTGTCTTTAAAACATCCTTGTTAAATAGTTAAAAGCAAGTTATCCTCATTCTTCTGACTCTCTGGTAGAGAAAGAGTAGAGCTTAACTTAGAATAAAGCAATAGTGAACTCAATTCAGTGTTTACTAGGTGCCCTTTTTTTTCTTTTAACATCTTTATTGGAGTATAATTGCTTTATAATGGTGTGCTAGTTTCTGCTTTATAACAGAGTGAATCAGTTATACATATACATATGTTCCCATATCTCTTTCCTCTTGCGTCTCCCTCCCTCCCACCCTCCCTATCCCACCCCTCCAGGCGGTCACAAAGCACCGAGCTGATCTCCCTGTGTTTTGCGGCTGCTTCCTACTAGCTATCTACCTTACGTTTGGTAGTATATATATGTCCATGTCTCTCTCTTGCTTTGTCACAGCTTACCCTTCCCCCTCCTCATATCCTCAAGTCCCTCCTCTAGTAGGTCTGTGACTTTATTCCTGTCTTACCCCTAGGTTCTTCATGACATTTTTTTCTCTTAAATTCCATATATATGTGTTAGCATACGGTATTTGTCTTTCTCTTTCTGACTTACTTCACTCTGTATGACAGACTCTAGGTCTATTCACCTCATTACAAATAGCTCAATTTCGTTTCTTTTTATGGCTGAGTAATATTCCATTGTATATATGTGCCACATCTTCTTTATCCGTTCATCTGATGATGGAAACTTAGGTTGTTTCCATCTCCAGGCCACTGTAAATAGAGCTGCAATGAACATTTTGGTACATGACTCCTTTTGAATTATGGTTTTCTCAGGGTATATGCCCAGTAGTGAGATTGCTGGGTCATATGGTAGTTCTATTTGTAGTTTTTTAAGGAACCTCCATACTGTTCTCCACAGTGTTTGTATCAATTTACATTCCCACCAACAGTGCAAGAGGTTTCCCTTTTCTCCACACCCTCTCCAGCATTTATTGTCTCTAGATTTTTTGATGATGGCCATTCTGACAGGTGTGAGATGATATCTCATTGTAGTTTTGATTTGCATTACTCTAATGATTAATGAAGTTGAGCATTCTTTCATGTGTTTGTTGGCCATCTGTATATCTTCTTTGGAGAAATGTCTATTTAGGTCTTCCAGCCATTTTTGGATTGGGTTGTTTGTTGTTTTTGTTATTGAGTTGCATGAGCTGCTTATAAATTTTGGAGATTAATCCTTTGTCAGTTGATTCATTTGCAAATATTTTCTCCCATTTTGAGGGTTGTCTTTTGGTCTTGTTTATGGTTTCCTTTGCTGTGCAAAAGCTTTGAAGTTTCATTAGGTCCCATTTGTTTATTTTTGTTTTTATTTCCATTTCTCTAGGAGGTGGGTCGAAAAGGATCTTGCTGTGATTTATATCATAGAGTGTTCTGCCTATGTTTTCCTCTAAGAGTTTGATAGTTTCTGGCCTTACATTTAGGTCTTTAATCCATTTTGAGCTTATTTTTGTGTATGGTGTTAGGGAGTGATCTAATCTCATACTTTTACATGTACCTGTCCAGTTTTCCCAGCACCACTTATTGAAGAGGCTGTCCTTTCTCCACTGTACGTTCCTGCCACCTTTATCAAAGATAAGGTGACCATATGTGCATGGGTTTATCTCTGGGCTTTCTATCCTATTCCATTGATCTATCTTTCTGTTTTTGTGCCAGTACCATACTGTCTTGATTACTGTAGCTTTGTAGTATAGTCTGAAGTCAGGCAGCCTGATTCCTCCAGCTCCATTTTTTGTTCTCAAGATTGCTTTGGCTATTCGGGGTCTTTTGTGTTTCCATACAAATTGTGAAATTTTTTGTTCTAGTTCTGTGAAAAATGCCAGTGGTAGTTTGATAGGGATTGCATTGAATCTATAGATTGCTTTGGGAAGTAGAGTCATTTTCACAATGTTGATTCTTCCAATCCAAGAACATGGTATATCTCTCCATCTGTTTGTATCATCTTTAATTTCTTTCATCAGTGTCTTATAATTTTCTGCATACAGGTCTTTTGTCTCCTTAGGTAGGTTTATTCCTAGATATTTTATTCTTTTTGTTGCAATGGTAAATGGGAGTGTTTTCTTGATTTCACTTTCAGATTTTTCATCATTAGTATATAGGAATGCCAGAGATTTCTGTGCATTAATTTTGTATCCTGCTACTTTACCAAATTCATTGATTAGCTCTAGTAGTTTTCTGGTAGCATCTTTAGGATTCTCTATGTATAGTATCATGTCATCTGCAAACAGTGACAGCTTTACTTCTTCTTTTCCGATTTGGATTCCTTTTATTTCCTTTTCTTCTCTGATTGCTGTGGCTAAAACTTCCAAAACTATGTTGAATAAGAGTGGTGAGAGTGGGCAACCTTGTCTTGTTCCTGACCTTAGTGGAAATGCTTTCAGTTTTTCGCCATTGAGGATGATGTTGGCTGTGGGCTTGTCATATACGGCCTTTATTATATTGAGGAAAGTTCCCTCTACACCTACTTTCTGCAGGGTTTTTATCATAAATGGGTGTTGAATTTTGTCAAAAGCTTTCTCTGCATCTATTGAGATGATCATATGGTTTTTCTCCTTCAATTTGTTAATATGGTTAATCACATTGATAGATTTGCGTATATTGAAGAATCCTTGCATTCCTGGAATAAACCCCACTTGATCATGGTGTATGATCCTTTTAATGTGCTGTTGGATTCTGTTTGCTAGTATTTTGTTGAGGATTTTTGCATCTATGTTCATCAGTGATATTGGCCTGTAGTTTTCTTTCTTTGTGACATCCTTGTCTGGTTTTGGTATCAAGGTGATGGTGGCCTCGTAGAATGAGTTTGGGAGTGTTCCTCCCTCTGCTATATTTTGGAAGAGTTTGAGAAGAATAGGTGTTAGCTCTTCTCTAAATGTTTGATAGAATTCGCCTGTGAAGCCATCTGGTCCTGGGCTTTTGTTTGTTGGAAGATTTTTAATCACAGTTTCAATTTCAGTGTTTGTGATTGGTCTGTTCATATTTTCTATTTCTTCCTGATTCAGTCTTGGCAGTTTGTGCATTTCTAAGAATTTGTCCATTTCTTCCAGATTGTCCATTTTATTGGCATAGAGTTGCTTGTAGTAATCCCTCATGATTTTTTGTATTTCTGCAGTGTCAGTTGTTACTTCTCCTTTTTCATTTCTGATTCAGATACTTGAAACAATTTCAATTTTCTTAAGTTTACCAAGGCTTGACTTGTGGCCCAAGATATGATCTATCCTGGAGAATGTTCCATGAGCACTTGAGAAAAATGTGTATTTTGTTGTTTTTGGATGGAATGTCCTATAAAAATTAAGTCCATCTTGTTTAATGTATCATTTAAAGCTTGTGTTTCCTTATTTATTTTCATTTTGGATGATATGTCCATTGGTGAAAGTGGGGTGTTAAAGTCCCCTACTATGAATGTGTTACTGTCGATTTCCCCTTTTATGGCTGTTAGTATTTGCCTTATGTATTGAGGTGCTCCTATGTTGGGGGCATAAATATTTACAATTGTTATATCTTCTTCTTGGATCGATCCCTTGATCATTATGTAGTGTCCTTCTTTGTCTCTTCTAATAGTCTTTATTTTAAAGTCTATTTTGTCTGATATGAGAATTGCTACTCCAGCTTTCTTTTGGTTTCCATTTGCATGAAATATCTTTTTCCATCCCCTTACTTTTAGTCTGTATGTGTCTCTAGGTCTGAAGTGGGTCTCTTGTAGACAGCAAATATATGGGTCCTGTTTTTGTATCCATTCAGCCTATCTGTGTCTTTTGGTGGGAGCATTTAGTCCATTTACATTTAAGGTAATTATCGATATGTATGTTCTTATCCCCATTTTCTTAATTGTTTTGGGTTCATTATTGTAGGTCTTTTCCTTCTCGTGTTTCTTGCCTAGAGAAGTTCCTTTAGCAGTTTTTGTAAAGCTGGTTTGGTGGTGCTGGATTCTCTCAGCTTTTGCTTGTCTGTACAGGTTTTAATTTCTCCATCACATCTGAATGAGATCCTTGCTGGGTAGAGTAATCTTGGTTGCAGGTTTTTCTCCTTCATCACTTTAAATATGTGCTGCCAGTCCTTTCTGCCTTGCAGAGTTTCTGCTGAAAGATCAGCTGTTAACCTTATGGGGATTCCCTTGTGTGTTATTTGTTGTTTTTCCCTTGCTGATTTTAATATGTTTTCTTTGTATTTAATTTTTGACAGTTTGATTAATATGTGTCTTGGCATGTTTCTCCTTGGATTTATCCTGTGTGGGCCTCTCTGTGCTTCCTGCACTTGATTAACTATTTCCTTTCCCATAATAGGGAAGTTTTCCACTATAATCTCTTCAAATATTTTCTCAGTCCCTTTCTTTTTCTCTTCTTCTTCTGGAACCCCTATAATTCGAATGTTGGTGCGTTTATTGTTGTCCCAGAAGTCTCTGAGACTGTCCTCAGTTCTTTTCATTCTTTTTTCTTTTTTCGCTCTGCAGTAGTTATTTCCACTATTTTATCTTCTAGGTCACTTATCCGTTCTTCTGCCTCAGTTATTCTGCTATTGATCCCATTTAGAGTATTTTTAATTTCATTTATTGTGTTGTTCATCATTGTTTGTTTCATCTTTAGTTCTTCTAAGTCCTTGTTAAATGTTTCTTGCATTTTGTCCATTCTATTTCCAAGAGTTTGGATCATCTTTGCTATCATTTTGAATTCTTTTTCAGGTATACTGCCTATTTCCTCTTTTGTTAGGTCTGGTGGGTTTTTATCTTGCTCCTTCATCTGCTGTTTTTTTTCTGTCTTCTCATTTTGCTTATCTTACTGTGTTTGGGGTCTCCTTTTTGCAGGCTACAGGTTCGTAGTTCCCGTTGTTTTTGGTGTCTGTCCCCAGTGGCTAAGGTTGGTTCAGTGGGTTGTGTAGGCTTCCTGGTGGAGGGGACTAGTGCCTGTGTTCTGGTGGATGAGGCTGGATCTTGTCTTTCTGGTGGGCAGGTCCACATCTGATGGTGTGTTTTGGGGTGTCTGTGGACTTATTATGATTTTAGGCAGCCTCTCAGCTAATGGGTGGGGTTGTATTCCTCTCTTGCTAGTTGTTTGGCATAGGGTGTCCAGAACTGTAGCTTGCTGGTTGTTGAGTGAAGCTGGGTGCTGGTGTTGAGATGGAGATCTCTGGGAGATTTTTGCCATTTGATATTATGTGGAGCTGGGAGGTCTCTTCTTGACGAGTGTCCTGAAGTTGGCTCTCCCACCTCAGAGGCACAGCACTGACTCCTGACTGCAGCACCAAGAGCCTTTCATCCACACGGCTCAGAATAAAAGGGAGATAAGGTAGAAAGAAAGAATTAGTAGAAGTAGAAAGAAAGGAGGGAGGGAGGAAGGAGGGAAGGAAGGAAAAAAGAAATAAAGAAAGATGATAAAGTAAAATAAAATAAAGTAAGACAAAATATAAAGTTATTAAAATAAAATAATTATTGAAAAACAAACAACGGACAGATAGAACCCTAGGACAAATGGTGGAAGCAAAGCTATACAGACAAAATCTCACACAGAAGCATACACATACACACTCCCAAAAAGAGGAAAAGGGGAAAAAATCATAAATCTTGCTCTCAAAGTCCACCTCCTCAATTTGGGATGATTTGCTGTCTATTCATGTATTCCACAGATGCAGGGTACATCAAGTTGATTGTGGAGCTTTAATCCGCTGTTTCTGAGGCTGCTGGGGAAGATTTCCCTTTCTCTTCTTTGTTCTCACAGCTCCTAAGGGCTCAGCTTTTGATTTGGCCCTGCCTCTGCGTGTACATAACCGGAGGGCGTCTGTTTTTTGTTCAGGCAGGACAGGGTTAAAGGAGCCACTGATTCGGGGGCTCTGGCTCACTCAGGCCGGGGTGTGGGGGGAGGGAGGGGCACGGAGTGCGGGGCGGGCCTGCGGCGGTAGAGGCCTGTGTGACGTTGCACCAGCCTGAGGCGCGCCCTGCGTTCTCCCGGGGAAGTTGTTCCTGGATCACCGGACCCTGGCCGTGGCGGGCTGCACAGGCTCCCGGGAGGGGAGGTGTGGAGAGTGACCTGCGTTTGCACACAGGCTTCCTGGTGGCGGCAGCAGCAGTCTTAGCGTCTCATGCCCGTCTCTGGGGTCCACGTTTTTAGCCGGGGCTCGCGCCCGTCTCTGGAGCTCCTTCAAGCAGCGCTCTTAACCCCCTCTCCTCGCGCACCAGGAAACAAAGAGGGAAGAAAAAGTCTCTTGCCTCTTCTGCACATCCAGACTTTTCGCCGGACTCCCTCCCGGCCAGCCGTGGCGCACTAACCCCCTGCAGGCTGTGTTCACGCCGCCAACCCCAGTCCTCTCCCGGCATCCGACAGAAGCCTGAGCCTTAACTTCCAGCCCCGCTCGCCCCGGCCGGGTGAGCAGACAAGCTGGTGAGTGCCGGTCGGCCCTGCTCTTCTGTGCAGGAATCTCTCCGCTGTGCCCTCCGCGCCCCTGTTGCTGTGCCCTCCTCCGGGGCCCCGAAGCTCCCCCGCTCCGCCACCCGCAGTCTCCGCCCGCCCGCGAAGGGGCTTCCAAGGGTGTGGAAACATTTCCTCCTTCACAGCTCCCTCCCACTGGTGCAGGGCCCGTCCCTATCCTTTTGTCTCTGTTGTTTCTTTTTTCTTTTGCCCTACCCAGGTACGTGGGGGGTTTCTTGCATTTTGGGAGGTCTGAGGTCTTCTGCCAGCGTTCAGTAGGTGTTCTGTAGGAGCTGTTCCACGTATAGATGTATTTCTGGTGTATCTGTGGGGAGGAAGGTGATCGCCACGTCTTACTCTAACGCCATCTTCCCGGAAGCCTCCATCTTAATCCCTAGGTGCCCATTTTTACCTTAGGACTGTTCTAAGTACTGGGTTGGCCCAAAAGTTCATTCGGGTTTTTCCATAAGATATTACAAAATCCCAAACGAACTTTTTGGCCAGCCCAGTACTAGGAGGGAGAGGAAATTGTAAAGGTAAGTTTAAGAATCAGCCCCACCTTTTAGGAACTAGAAAGCGTGTCCTTTCTACTGTAAGGAAAAGAGCTCAGACCTCTACATGGCTTAGTTCTGGTGTGTGTGTGTATAGGTGTGTGTGTTCGCACATGCTTTTGCAACATTGCTTCCATGCCTCAGGCAGGCTCACATGTAGTTTCCAATAGTGAGAGCTCAAGACTGGAGAGCACCTTGCAGTTCTGGTTGCCCATCACAGATTGATAGGACATTACTGTTTACAAGCTGCTGGCGGAATGTTGCTTGGTGCTGCTTAACCCGTGGCACGTGTCTGCTTCTAACGTGTCCCTTTGTGGGAGGCAGAGCTGAGCCCTGGCAGGGAGTATGGCCCCTGCTCAGTCAGGCTGGCGCAAGGCTTCTTCTCTGAGGCAGGCACGGTAACCTCGGAAAGGTGAAGGGCACAGGCCCGGTTTGGTCTCTGTCCTCTAGAAATCATCATTAGACCGTCAGCATTCATTCAGCACATTTCTTGAGGGTTTTCTGTAAAATGTCTTTTCATAATGTCTGTTTGAAAGGCTGTTTTCAAAGTCCAGCGAGATTTAGTGACTCAGAGAGTTCTTCATTCAGCAAGCTTCATGATACCTGGCACCATGTTTTTGATACCCGCCTCTTGTAGTCCTTTAGTTTGGTGGCTGAAGAGAATCTTCAGTTGGGTTTCTTCCTCACTGTGGAAATGCTGAAGAAGGTGTAAGGCTGGTTGACACAGCTTCATGTATTTGCCAACGTTGTCTTTGGTGCTACCCAAGAAGAGAGAACATTTGAGCCTACTTTTGGGGGAGATTCCTCTCTGGGCTGTATATTCCTTCTTGCCTGCTGGGACGTGGGGGTCAGAGGGTAGCCTGGCCAGTGGAGATTCCACAGAGTCTGAGGGGATGACTCTTACCCGAGCTGGGTTACCATTGGAGTCATGAGAACACGAGGCCTCGACAGAACAAGATATAAAGGAGAGACAGGAGTTTAGTGATGTCAGTGGTAGAAATAGGAAATAGAGCTAAGGCCAGGGAATGGAGCAGAGGGCCTGGGTTACGTCATCCCAGTGGACATTCCTGATGGGCAGGTGGAGAGAGCTGGCGGTGGAGCTCAGAGAGCTCTGTGTCAGAGGGAATTTCCTCACGGGGATAGGCAGTCATGGGAGGTCGACATAGTTTCCATTTACGAAGAGGGGCTGGTTCAAGCTCTGAGAAGAGAAAGGAGTATTGAGCAGTGCCCATAGTAGGGATGGTAAGAAGTGTGTAGGATGAAGGAGGGCTTTGAAGTTAGGAGAAGCAGCAGGGCATCCTGCAAGCCAGGCAAGGAGAAGGGCTCTCAGTTAACAGCATAAAAATGACAGAGAGCAAATCATTTGAATTAAAACCTGAATCTGAGTCCTGGACTTTGCCATTGACTGTGTGGCCTTAGTCAGGTTACTAAAGCTTTCTGGGGAATTTCACACCAGCCAATTGGGGATGATTAGAACACTTTCCATACCTGACCAAGTTGTAGTGTGGATCAGAGGAGATAATGTCTTGGAAGACACTTAGTATACTGAGGTGTCTCATACAAAACTTAGAAAATCTGCTTTGAGTCCCAGTGTCTCAATCCAGACCTTCACCTGTCATAACTATTAATTTTTGTTACACCCTGCCTGATTTTATAGATTCGCATTGCACCTGTGTTTTTATCATATGTTCTCAGATATGTATTGAAAAGAAGTGGGGCATAAATAGTAGAAAATGCTTTCCTCTATATCCTGCCAGCAAATATAGGAAAATGCTAAGCTAAGCCCAGGTAGGGCACGGAGTATGTCTCTTTTGTTTACTACTGGACTTGCTGTGCCTGGCACACAGTAGGTGTTAATACATGTGAATGAATGAACAAATGTCTTGCCAAATTCTTTGAGCTGTGAATTTTGCATTTAAGCTAGCTGGAAGAAGAGAATCGTACTCAGAGCCACCTGACATTGTCTTTTTAGTGGGAGGTGAAGGCTATGATTTTATTAGGTGAAAACATGGAAAGAATTGTTAGTCATAGAGTCACAGATTTAGAGGTAGAGGGGACAGCAGGAGAAGCAAGATTTATTATTGCCACTTTTTTAAAGGTGAGGTGCCTGTACCCAAGGATGTGGAGTAACTCTGGCTGGACAGTTTGTAACAGAAGAGAGGCAGAGGAAGGTAAAATGTTTGTCTTATTCTTTGTACCTGTAGGAGGCAGAATAACGACCTCCAGAAAATGTCTGCATCCTAATCCCAGGGACGCGCGAAAATCTCATGTTACGTGGCACACATGCAGATGGAATTAAGGTTCTTAGTTTAACCTTAAAACTGGAAGATTCTTTTGGACTATGCGAGTGGGCTCCATGTAATCACAAGGGTCCTTAAGGGGAAGTGAGAGGTGGAAGAAGAGTCAATGCCAGTGAGATGTGATGGGAGGAAAAACTTGATCAGCCGCTGCTGACCTTGTGGATGGAAGGGGGCCGTGAACCCAGGAATGTGGGCGGCCTCTGGAAGGTGGAAAAGGCAAGGAAATGGATTCTCCCCCAGAACCTTCCGAAGGAACACAGCCCTGCCGACACCTTGATTTTAGCCCAGTGAGACCCATTTTGGACTTCTGACCTGCAGGACTATAAGATAGTAAAAGTATCATTTTTTTAAAGCCACTAAGTTTATGATGATTCGTTACAGTAGCCAACAGGGACCTAATACAGTTCCAATATGGTCTGCCCCTGATGTTTCACCTCTGGAGAATAATGTGCTTTTTGGTACTCAGATGCTTTTGTGCAGGGTTAATTTATGCATCTGGAGGGGAAGGTGAATTTAATAGGACACAGTTTGAAAGAAATAGCTGTAATTGACTAATAAATCATCACAGGTTCCTCTTGGCTACACTGCACTTCTTTTTTGCTGCCACATGATTATTCTGAGTGGACCTTTCTTGGCTATCAAAGAAAGTGCGGTTAGTTAAGTCCTTCATGAGTCAGGCTGACAGCAAAAGTTAGCAAAATCATTCAGAATATCTTCTTGGAGTGTTTAAACTTGCTTGTGGGATCTTGTATTGTTTAGTCTTTGAAATAAAAGTAAAATTACCATCTCTTTGTGGATTTCTTTCCCCAGTAAGGAATTTATTTACTCTCTGAAAAATGGGAGCCTGCTATGACTTTTAGAAACCTCTTTTATTGGCACTGCTGATTTTTAGTTGGAGTATCACAGGTGATTCGACTACGTATGGTGTGTTTCTAACTTTCAGCTGGTTGGTGAATTCCTTTTGTCTTTCCATCTTTCCACAACCTGGTTTTTGTTTTTCTCTATAAATATGACCCATCCCTTCCAGAGCTAGATTACTTTCATTCAGTTCTGAATATTTAATAAAAGTTTCAAAAGGAAGCAAGAGTTTTTGTAGCATTTCCTCTCCCAAACAAGCTAGGGCTCAGTTCTTCAAATGAGAATGAAACTTAAATGTGGCCGAATCAGCATCGTCATTTGAAATGATGAGAATGTATTTCTACAAAAATATAAACTGAACTTTACAATGTAAAGAAGGAACAAAGTCATCTATAGAAAAGCAAGTCCAGGCCCCAGAGCTCACAGAGTACCCATTATAATCATTCCAGAAAAGCGTTTTCTTTACCGGAGAACTTACCAGCTAGCTCAGCCTGGCACAGCAACAGGCTGACACTAGCTCTTACTATTCTCTCCACTCGGTGTCTGAAAAGTATTTATTTTTTTAGTACATTTCTCTGACCTTTGGTTCTGTGCCTCTACAGCTGGATATTGCTTACAGCTAAATGTTTTCTGTGATAAAGTTAATTTCTGAAGCTTTCGATTTTTTTTGAGCCAAGTTGCATGTAGCACTCAGTCTCTGTTGACAAAGTCTTACTACTGTAAAAGTCCATTCTGGTTTTTTTAAAAAGTCAGGCAGTTTGATTCTCCTGTGAAATAGCTAATAGTCAATGATATAATAGTTTAACTCTGACACAATCTCACGATAGCTCAGCTCTAGTGCATTTTTTAGGAATGAGTGTGGAAAAAATAAGCTATGAAAAGCACTTGTAGCCAGATGGAAAAAGAGGAAGTTTTGATTCTTTCTCTCTCTGAACAGCAGATATGCCCAAATATTCAGAATTAAAATAAGAAGCTGATAGGGCCCATGAGAGGCTTAATTTTTTTCTAAGATTTCACCTAATAATAATGATTAAAAACCAGCATGATGATATCTAGAATTTATAGCACATTTAATTTGTACATTAAAAACCATATTAATTGTGATTACTCAAGGCTATATATAATAATGGCATAGAAATATAGTACTTTAGCCGAAAGGAAGCCTTTGACTCCTGACTGGGCATATGGGTCTTAAAGAAGAAAAAAAACCTAAAAAACCCTAAAAACTAAAGAAGTAATAAGGGAAAATTGATGTTAATAATGTCATAGCTCACTTCCCTTTTTATTCATAAAGCCCCATTTATTAATAGGAACAGCATCAACAATAATGAGCATATTCCTTCTCTGCCCTACACGTGGCCTTGGAGGTTTCACAGAGCTCTTCATTCCACTCGGTGAGCGTGCAGTGCTCAGAACACTGGTTGCCTTCCAGAGTGGGCCAAAATTCCCTAGGTAGCCCCAGGTCCCAGCAAACCATTTGATCAAGCTTTACGTAGAAATCAGCATAGAGAAGGCATTTGAAGAAACTCTTCCTTATGTTAGGCTTTTCCCCTCTGGTTTTGTCCCCTGGCTTCCTGTAAGGTCAAAAAGAGAGCCTGACATACTAGATTCTAGTAACATACTGAGTTTGATGGGAAATAAACCAGCAAGAGCTGTTGTTATGGCTAATAATTAGTGTCAACAGATCTCCTCAATCTGGATGGAAACCCCCAGATGGGCCTTCCCTTGATCAACCCCCCCAGATGTGCAGACTCCTTGCTGAGGTCAGCTGGGTAGGTAGTAGTGGGTTCCTTACACCACAGGAACAGGGTTTCTGTTGGTTTCCAAATTGCATCTCTGAATAGCACAGAATTTGAATTATTACTTAAACAGTTGGTTATTTATGTTTGGAAAATAACAACTGAAAATTTACCTGGAAAAAATTTTTATTCAGAGAAAATCCTTTCCATTAGATTGCATATAGCTAGTCAGTTTCTTCTAATTTTCCTTTTCTTTTAGCCTATCCCTTAATGTCCATATTTTCATGATAGGATACCATCTCTTTTGTATTCACTTGAATATGACAGTGTAATCTGCATGTCTCCCAGCCTTCTTTGAGTCATTAGAAGCTCTTTCCTGCTCCATAGAATTTGGGCTGTTATTAATTTTACCTCTTATTTAAAAATCTTATCTTTCTTTGAATGTAAATGTCTTCATTTTCCCTAATGTCTATTCCGGCAACTCTAATTGCTGTTTCTTCAGTCTAGGGTCATCTTCATTAGATTAATTACTGTGGAAGCTTGTTTCCTAAATATGCTAATAGCATGAAAATGACTTATTTCCGTGTTCTCTGTCGCACTATGCTAAGAAACAGACAAAAAGAAAAATTTGTACAAGAAGACTGAAAAATATCAGTTTTCTTCAATGGCGCTTTTGAGGGAGCTGCACCCACTCATCTACCTGGGTATCAGGACTTGAGTGTGAGGGGCTAAAACCAGTGTGGAGGTTGGAATGGGGTGCTACCTGAGACAGTCAGTAGTGGAAAGAGACACAGTCCTCCTAAAGAGGTAGAGCCAAGGAAAGCAAATATACTCGCTGATTCTAACAGCAAGAAGAGGATGCATACCAGGGGCAGAAGGCTTGACTTGGGAGCTGGGTGGAGATTGGAGGGAGGTGGGAACAGGTTGGGATGACATGAAGCAGGTAGCAGGCATTGCTATGACCAGGACTGGGTGTTTCTGGTTTGCCTCTGTTGGTAGTAGGTTATGGTGTATGTATACTAGGCTGGTTTAAAGGTCTGTGGCTGGTTGTGAGCAGTCATGATGCAATAAAAATGTCTTTACAATGTGCCCAGGGGTTCTCACATATTGTTGAAAAGGTCACCCTGTCTGAGATGTTTGGACCATTGTGGTGCAACTACTGTTGCTAGGTTCCAGCTGGGGCTCCTGCCTTATAATGCCTGCTTTGCAGTTCCCACGTCCACATGAAGGTGGACCAGGGGGTGACTGATTTGTTTGCACTTGATCTTTCTTCCACACTGTGTTCCTTAAGTTTCATATAGTATATCCCTCATTCTACCAGTTACACATCATAAGACAGTCTGTATCTTTAAAGCAGAGGTTCTCAAAGTGTGGTCTGGGGAACCCTAAGATCCCTAAGACCTTTTCAGAGGATCTGCAAGGTCAAACACATTTTTGCAATAATACTAAGACATTATTTGCCTTTTCGCTCTCATTATCTCATGACTATTTAGAGTACAAGTTCATCAATAAAGATTCAGATTCCATGTTGCAAGTAACCTTTAAGGAAACGACCAGTTGTGACATTTTAGTCTTTATCAAAGAAGAATATCACAGTTATCTGAAAAGGTTATTAAAATACTCCTTCCTTTTCCAGCTACATTTCTGTGAGGCTAGATTTTCTTCATATACTTTAACTGAAAGAACATCACAACAGATTGAGTGCAGAAGCAGATATGAAAATCTAGCTGACTTCAGTTAAGACAGACATCAAAGAGATTTGCAAAAATGTAAATACTGTGGCCTTTCTCCCTAAATTTTTTCTGGAAATCAGTCATTTTTCATAAAAAGATGTTATTTAATGTATAATGGGTTTACTTATTTTAAAATAAATTAATGAATAAATATTTTTAAAGTTTCTTCATTTAAATTTATAATATAGTTAATCTGGTTTTATAATATAGTATATCTGGATAAATATAATCTATATAAACAAAAGTTCTTTGGGGTTTTCAATAATTTTTAAGAGTGGAGCTGGATCCTAAGACTAAAAAGTTTGAGAACCTCAGCTTTAAAATAAGCATTTTATGGATAATGCAAAAATTTGGTTGTTAAATGACATAAATATATACCATAAAATCAGATATTGATAATAGAAGTGCCTTTTAAAAGGCACTTGGTCTGGATCTCTCTTGTCTTCTGTGCCAGTGGTTAGTGTGTTTCCCTCTTCATTCTTCCCCTTACACACCAGTTGAATCCCCTTAGCTGTAAAACGTGATGTAGGCCTTGTATAAATACGTGGGAAACAGTTACTATTTATTCTCTTTTCATAAAATGTTTCTAGTTGCCAGTAATACTTTAATAAAAGCAAGCAGTTTTTGCCCTTTTTGCCTAAGGGACACAGAGCTTTACAACAAAATTTCATTGATTTTTCAGTTATTTACCCGTTAAAATAAGAGCCAGAGAACAGCCTCCTAAGAGGAAGACTGGAGAAGTCACATTATTTCCCCCAATTTAAAGAGAGAGAGCTTGTGAAGTGGGAAGTGGCTGTGTGATTGTCTAATTAAGTCCTAGAGTCAGAGGTGAGGCCAGGGTCAGGATGTGGTTCTCTGGAGTTCAGCTCAGTCATCTCAGAATGTACCATTATTACTGTCACCTTTCTTTGGTACTCTGCCCAGTGTGTGTTCCATAAAGATTAACTGCCAAAAGTGTAAGTTAGATGCCGCATCTAGTGCAGAGGGAGATGGACCAGAAGTCAAGGGCCCTGGCTGCTTCTCTGGGCTTCTCACAAGCTCACCTTGCAACCTTGGACAAGTCACCCAGCCTCCCGTGTGCTCTGGGTCATCTGTCAAATGAGTACTTACCTGCCAGGAGAGGAGGGAGGTAGTTTTAGAATGTAATTTTCTGATAACTCTATGTCATTGAATGCTCACAGCAAACCTCTGAAGTAACTAGGGCAGGTGTCATTACTTTCATTTTGCAGTTGAGGAAATACCTGAGATTATGTGATTAGCAAATGATGACACTATTCTTTTTCCTAACAATATAAAAACATGAGCCAGTCTCTTGACCCTTGAGAAACACCTGTTCAGAGCACAGGAGATGTATTTGACTTTTCAAGTTGGAACTCTGAATTATTTCATATAGAAATATTGTTACCTGTGGTTCTTCAGGACTGGATATTTAGGTACTACATTTCAGGGACATCCTGGGCTACATAGATATTTGTGGGTTGACCTAGGACCCTCATCACCTCTTATAGCATTGTTTGTTGAAAAAGGTGTTGCAAGTTCTGTATAAACTGTATATAAATAAGCTTTTAGAATCCAAAAAAATTCTGCAGCTAGGTACTGTCTATTCTCTATTTTAATGTTTATCATTTTTATTTTGTGACTTATTTGAAATCAAAATATGGTATTACTAATAAGTAAGAATATTTTACCTGAAAGTGATAGTGTTAAAAATATACTATTTCAAAAAGCTTTACTCCATTATTTTATTGTATTACATTATTATGTAATATTACATAAAACAATAATTACAGGAACTTTTTTGCCCACATGGAAGGCAGATTTAATTATATAATAGAAGTGAGTGGGGAAAAAAATTCTCTCATCAGAAATTTCCTGTGTAAGAATAAAATTTCGTTGTACTCCATCCTCTTTCAAATAAAATTTACTTGTATTTATAGTTGGCTATACAGTTTACAGTATGTCCCGTGAGACTCTGTATCAACCACACATTATTTCTAGAGAAGATAACTACCATTAAATAGCTGCCTCTATTTAAGTGTAGAGAATGAAAATATAAACCTTCCCATAGGAAAGGTTATAAATTGCCTTGCTCCCTCTGCTCATGCACATTTTATACCTGTCTTTACTGTTCTCTTTAAAACTATTCAGGGTTACTCCACACTTTCTTATATTCTGGGGAAAAATTTTTTCCATAACTCTATTGAATTATGTGTCAAGGCCTAGTTTTTGTTTTTGACTCTTTAGAACTTAAGTCTTTCGTGAACAGACCCATCTCCCAGAAAGATTACATACTAATCTATCATTCTGTTTTGCTCTTCTTATCCCTTTAGAAGCCTATTCTGCTGGTTAGAGCTTTGTGCCACTGTATAAAGCTGCATATGTCCTGGTGGTTGTGTCAGTACTCTTTAAAGTACTGTACTTTAAAGAGTGGGAAGGCTCTGGTTGAGGTCCCAAGTTTGCTGATTGAGGCAAGGTGATATCTCAAATTATCCAAAACAAATCGCCCCATCCTTACATAGCTGGATATAGTCAGCATACTCTCTCTCATTGGCTTATTCCAGAATTTAATAATATGGAAACTTGACTTGTGAATTCCTTTGATTAAACTAAGCTTTTATGGAAATAAACTTACTATTGTTGATTTATTATTGCTAAATTGATGTAATTATTTTGTTTTGACAAATTCAGAGCCTTTTAATGCCTATCTTGTCACCAACCTTATTTATTTTTCCTGAAGTAACAATGCACACTTCAAGAATTCTGAATTTTCAAAAAAGTGTGAAATTGTATTTTATAAGGTAGCAATAAAGAAATAATTCTCTTTAATTGAGAAAGGAGAATTTTGAATGTGAGCTAGTGAAAGCTGAAGCCAGAACTGGAATTTGTTTCCAGTCAACTTACCCTTGAGTAAAATTTATCCGTGATTTACTTACGTGTCAAACAAGTTATTCAAAACCCTGGTGAGTAACAAAATATATATTTACAAACCAAAGGGTTTTTTAAAGGTACTGAAGTTATGTATTTAATAAAGTGGAGGTGTTTAAATATGGTACCATTTTTTGCAATCCTCTGAGAATAAAGGAGGGAAGGTGAAAAGGTCATTCATTTCCTTGAGGTAATATATTCCATACGATATTTCTCCATAGGTATTTCTTTCTCAATTGGACATGAAAAGATTGTGGCTCCCCAAACACAGTAGTCTCTTTCAATCGGAAAGAAATACAACTGTGCATTAAAATACATAAATGATCAGTAAGTTATAATATAAGAACATGCAAATATGAATTACTATGTCAGTAATTTTACTGAAAGCAATAAACCATTTTCTTAAAGACATGAGCTCAGGCTTGGTTTGTTAAAATTATATGAGGAAGAAGAACCTCACAATTCAGAGAAAAGTGGAATAGGAGGATAGTTTAGGTGTAGGTGTAGCCTGTTCCCTGGTGGATTCACATTTTGGTCTTCTTTGAAGTTGAGAAAATGAGCAAATGTCTGGTATCCCATACTGCATGTAGTCATTCTGATGAGCCATTGGATTTCAGGATTAGTTTTAAGAAGTCATCCTACCTCTTTTTCCATCAGAGTTATAACTACCACTACTTGCACATTATCTATAGAATTAATAGTCAGGCACTAATGACGGTAACTTTAAACTGGACCTGGATCACCATTCAGCGAGTGTACCCAAAACAATTCTTTTCTCTGCAACTCGTAACTATGCCTCGCTTAGAAACTTCTTGAAAATTGGGTACCTGATTTTTTCTTTTTGGGGGGGTACCTGATTTTAGGTACCATGTAAACTATGTTTTCACAAGTTTATTGATGACTGCATTGTGTGGGAAAGACATAAAGCCTTCCTGACATCAAGATAGATGATACCTTTTAGGCCTGGCCCTGGGTTATTAGAGGAGATTAGTATGAGAGGAGTTGTTCCCTAAGGAGCCATTCCATTCATTACCGTGCTTTTTTTCAAGGGTGTGCAATTGATTGTGCCCCCAAACTATTAGTCTTTTGGTGACAGACATCATAAGAGTAAACAATTCAGTGCTTCCAATTTGGATGAGGTGGCTTCTGGTACAACTCAGAATAAACTTGGCCTAGAGCTATATGGTATCGCTGATGTACTTTATTTCCAGTGGTTTGCTAGAGTCAGCTCACACCAGCTCCCATGAGCTGATTGAGAACAGCTCTTCCCAACTGCACTTTCAATGACATCACCTAGGTAGTCTGAAATCAACCATGTTGGTAGTCTTAATACCAGGGAAATTGGCACATGCTATAAATCCTTCCTTTCACCCCACAGAGAATCAGTTGTTAAAACATGCTTCAAAACCAAGAGATAGTACATTTTTCAGTTTTGAGGTTTTAAACAATATCTACCAAGAATCAATCATAAAGGAAATATCAAGTAAGTCTTTTGACATTGAGAAAGCACAGGTTTAGCCAATCTACCTCCACCCAAGCATTTATCAAATTTATCTCCCTTCAAACCTGAAAATGATCTAGAGATTTTAAGCCTATGTTAGGATAGATAAATATGTCTTCAAATATATTTTTAAATGTTAATTTGATTTAATAGATCTTTCCGGGATCTCTCTCTAGTGTGCAGAGAGCCAGGTACAGTTACTAAGATATATTCCCTCAGGGCTGCTAATCTTGACTGGTACTCACAGAAGTTGGCCAATCACTAAGATGCTTTCCTTTCCTTTTTTGCCCCTTTTCTTTTGTTTGTTTTATTTTTATTTATTTATTTTATTTATTTATTTTTTTGCGGTATGCGGGCCTCTCACTGTTGTGGCCTCTCCCGTTGCGGAGCACAGGCTCCGGACGTGCTCACGGGCCCAGCCGCTCTTCGGCACGTGGGATCCTCCCAGACCGGGGCACAAACCCGTGTTCCCTGCATTGGCAGGGGGACTCTCAACCACTGCGCCACCAGGGAAGCCCTGTTTTATTTTTAAGCTAACGCTTGTCCTTTGGAAGATTACTTAGAGGTGTCTTGGGCAGGAAATAAAAATGTTTTATTTCACTATTTATTGGACCTATATAAAGCAATGTACTTTTTCCTAAGGCTAACTATACAATAGGGCTAGCATTCTATAAAAAAGTCATGTCTTTTTTTAAATGCTGAAAAAATATCTAGTTTTCATATAGGAAGATAAGAAAGCACCCCTTTATGGATCAATATGTGACTTTAAATATATTTTGAGAGTAGGTTTGTAGAATATTTTCCAACGTGCATACAACTGCCATGAACTGTTAATGATTTAAAATAGCATGAATTATAAATGGAAAAATTGCTAAGAATGATAATCCACTTATTGATATAATTAATAGGTAATTATTTCAAGTCAGAATGTTAATTAGCCAAGATCAGTTTCTGGTATTCAGATATAGTTGTTATCAAGACTTTGAAAATGATAACAGCTTTCTTACCACTGCATTCTAAATTATATTTAAAATTATTTAATTCCTTGAAGGCAGGAGAGATAATCTTGGGATCCTGCCTTCTCATTTACACTTTTTCTTTTCTGGCTGTGTCTGTAAGACACACCTTAGCACTCAGTGCATTTAACATAACAGGTGTTCTTT
>NW_006770037.1:2584913-2590713 GCF_000442215.2 Lipotes vexillifer
CATAACAAATACTTGGAGAAATGACTCGAACTAATTTAATCTAGAACATGTTAAGAAATGGGGAAGGAGATCATGCTTGTGGCTAGGGATAACCTTTTTTGTTTCAGCTGGAAGACAAAGGTAGGCAAGTCAATCACTTTAAAAAAATATTGTTCTTCTTTGGACTTGGGAGATGTTTGTCTTTTTTCATTGATCTCAGGGGAACTATCATGTGGATGACCTTAAATTTAGCCACACTAACCACTGACAGCATCTCCCTAATTCAGCCTCACCTGTGATGTGAGGTGATGCATAGCCATGAGACTGTGGTGAACATCTCTTGCTCCAGGCATCCAACTAATATAGATGGCTACCATTCAGTGGGTACCATATATACTCCAGGCCAGTGTGGAGAGCCTTCCGTACATCATCTCACGAGGTTGACAATATTATAACCCTCACTTTTCAGATGTTGAAATGAAGGGTTTGGGAGTTTAACTAACTCATCCTAGGAGTCACAGTTAGCAGCTATCAAACCCAAACTTATCTGTAAAGGGACCTCACATCAGTGCCCATCCCATAGGGTTGTTTGAGGATTAAAATAATTAGCAAATGGAAACTGCTGAGAACAGTGCCTGAAACAAGAATAGGCACTGGTTAAGTGCCGCCTCCTTCATCATCATCATCATCATCATCATCATCAAAACTCGGTCAGTCTGATCCCCAAATTGGGGCTAACAGCCCTGCCTAAAGTGTCAAGTGAATAGAATAGCCAGTGGCATTCTCTCTGCTATGCTGGCTGTGGTCTACCCAGAGGATTCCCAAATGAGGCAACGGATGAGTAGTGCAGGTTTGTATGGCATTGCCCTGCCTTCCCAGTTTAGGAACAGCTTCTCTTGGTATAAGGTGGAGTGATTTTGACTGTTTTTAGATCTGAGCTCGTGGTGTTGTTTTTTTTTTGATTGGAATTAAACCAGGTAGGAAAGAAGTCTCGAGGAATACGGGCTAAAGCTATGGGGTTTTATGAGCAAACATAGGCGTAATTTAAAAATTGAACCTAGGGGGGAAAATCAGTGTTCCATTTCTTTTTCCTTATGTTCAACTGAAGTTTCATATGAGATCAGGTGACAAAGGGAGAAAGGAAGAGCTGAATCTGAGAGCTATTTTGAAGGTGTGACCTCTAGGGGAAGGTTTGGTGCATTTCAACTCCCAGATTTCCTGTTTGAATTTTTAAAATAGCAACTCTTGAACCCAAGTGGCACAATCACAGAATAGCCTCCACTTGCTAGCACTCACCAACACAGAGAACCCAAGAAGGCTATCACCAAGCAAGACCCTCAGGGTTAAAAATGCCTGAAGGCTGTTCAATTTGTGTTTATTTTCAGATCTCCTTTTTGAGGGACAGAAGCATCCCCTAGATTCCAGATCAGATTCTTTCTTTCTAGTTTCCTCTACCCAAAAAACCCAAAACAAACAAAAACAAATCTATTCCCTAAGATGTACAGAACACTGATGCTTTCTAACCCATTGTCTAAGAAAAAAAAGGGGGAAATCTTCTGATTTTGAAAGTGCCCAAATACAATCAGACTCACTTTTGATATGTCAGTGAAGCAGAGGAGAGCAATATTTTGGAGGGAATTCTGCAGCAATTAATCTTTTAAGAATTATTTTTATTCATTCATTTAGTTCTGTGTTACTCATAGTCTATGAAATTTAGGAATAGAATAATGAGTATTTCTTTTATGAAAATTTTCCTCTGGAGGAAGGGAAATATTTCATTGATTTTTCATGTATAAGAATGTGCTACCTGTGTATAATCTTTGTGATTTTGACTTAGAAAACTAATTTTCCTTAATGGGAATAGTTTTGTGGTAGTGACACTAGGATACAGCTTGTTAGTGGGCAAAAAAACTTATTTCTTTATATTAATATTCTGTTGTTTTTGTTTAAATTAGAAGTTAATCATTTAGGGTTAGTTATTTTGTTACATCAATTTTGATGTTTTACTGAGAAAGGAATAGTTATAATGTCTGTCTTCCACTTTGCATTCTCATTATCTAGTTCTCAGAGAAAAATTTTCTGAAATAACCAGGCAACTGGTGGAGGCACTGTTCAGGGTCTGCCAGGGGAGGTAGGATGTAGGATTATGATGGGCCTCAGATGTGCACTTGTGATGTCATCTTCAAATGAACTTACACGTAAAGTTGTACTTTGTGTAAAGGCTTTGGCATGATAAATGTAAACACAATATGCCACAATTTGGGTAATTCTGCCTTGGCATTAGGAACTTCAAAAAATGGAATCAGCTCAGGCCTCTGCAGACAGGGCTTTGCTGATTTGCTCTTGAGTGTCAGGCTGCGGGAAGGCTCCTGGCCCTGGACCGGCATGTAGGCCGGTCTGCCTCAGCCTGGGCTGCCCGTGGGATCATCCTGGAGCTTTCAGCATTACTATTCCTGGTCTCAGTCCCTGAGACTCTGATTTCATTGGTCTGTCATGCAGCCTGGGTATTGGGATTTTTGCTCCTCAAAGCGGGGTTCATAGATCAGCAGCAGCATCTCATCGCCTGGGAGCTGGTTACAAACCATAATCTCAGACCCAACGCCAGCACTGCAGAATCAGAGCCCGCATCCCAGGTATGTACCGTCAAGTCTGAGGAGCACTTTTTACAGCCCTCCTAGGCTGATGGGTCTGAATGGCAGCTGCAAATGGAAGTGGTTTAGTTCTGTAGCTGAATAATGAATTGATTTAGGAACTGTTGGAACCCATTGGATAGTGTCTAGAATAGATTTTGTTGTTTTGAAAACAGAAACATCACTGCTGCTAAGATCATTTCTATAAAGGCAGACTCTGCTGAGTACAGTTGGGATCATTGGGAGTCACGTGATTCTACTATAGACTGAGAACTTGGCAAAGTTAAGTGAAAATATGTCAAGATATTGCCATGAATGAACCACGCTCCTGGGTCCAGTCCTTGGTCTGATGTGTCAACATACCTGGAGGAGATCCATCTCTAGGGGCAGACTCGGTCTCCAAACTCATGAGAGTAAAGTGTGAAAACAGGCCATGGAGAATTTACAGTGAGAAGTATGGCTGCCACAGGGCAGTGCTTTTTCTCCTTGCAAGCAGACCTAGATGAAAAGGCAGATCATACCAGAAGGTTGCTTGGTGAGTAGAGGTCAGAACAGGGAAACTGGGTGGATGGAAAGGATTATGTTCTAAGTTTGGTCGTTTTCTGTCCCCGTCACTAGACTGACAGCCCTGTGAATGCAGAGACTTGTTCTGTTCACTGCTGTTCTCCCAGCTCCCAGGAGCATGCTGGCCTTGCATGGCTTCCGCCAATGCTTCCCCCAGTGACTTTCCATATGCTCTGACCCCGTGGCTGGCCAGCTTCTTTTCTTTTGACGTCTTGATGGCCTGGTTGCTCTTTAGTCCCATTAGGTGTCTTTGCTCACCTACACGCCTGTCCCAGGTATTGCTCCTGTGTTTTGTCTCTCAGAGGCTGTCTTACTTCTCCTGTTTCTAGCTTCTCAGCAGGACCTTGGTGTAGTCCTTGTGTACTTTCCAAATTGTTTTTAATATCATAAAGCCCACTTCCATTTTTTAAAGACCCTGAGCAGGTGGGAGAACATTTACATTCACAGCTAAGTCAAGTCCATATCAGTGAATATTGGAGCGTGGGGCAGGGGGCCCAAATCTGTTGATATCAACTGATAACTGTGATGGCAACTTTGTTCAGAAGTAGCTTGGCCATTGGTGAAAAGGGAGGAAATGTGTAAAAGATGGTTCCAAAGTATTAATCACTGGACACTGGGAAAATGATGGCTAATTTCATTGGTGGAAATAGAGAAATCAAGATAGGGATCTGGGGCTTCCCTGGTGGCACAGTGGTTGAGAGTCCGCCTGTGGTGCAGGGGACATGGGTTCGTGCCTCGGTCCGGGAAGATCCCACATGCCGTGGAGCAGCTGGGCCCGTGAGCCATGGCCGCTGGACCTGCGCATCCGGAGCCTGTGCTCTGCAACGGGAGAGGCCACAACAGTGAGAGGCCCGCGCAGCGACAAAAAAAAAAAAAAAAAAAAAAAAAAAAATAGGGATCTGTTTTGAAGGGAACAAGGATGAGCTTGATTTGGACTTGTTGAATTTGAGTTAAGGGAGGGTATCAATGTGGAAATGTCATGAACACAGTTGGAGACAACATATGGAAGCTCCCAGTTGTTACTGCATTACCTCCTTTAGAATCCCTTGGCCTGGAATATTCTCATTCTTTCTACTCTCCCTGAACTGTTGGAAGGAAGTGGACTATGGCTGCCCAGGGCCCTTCTCCTCTAAGTTTGCAACCAGGAAAAATATGAGAAGCATATTTCTGTCTTCCTAAGAACTTAGTGTGAAGAGACAGTCTAGTGGAACTGGTTTGATTTCATCCACTCCTATTTAATTTCTATGATGCCTTCTCTAGTCTCATGGTAACTTACACATCACTGTGCAATGTGAGAAGGAAAAAGACATCAAATATTACTGAATGGCTCCATACTTCTCTTCCAGAACCACTTCCATTGACTCTTACTACACAAACCCTCACTGAGCCAGGGATCCCAAGCATTACTGATCTAAGACCTTTTGGAGACCACCTGCTTTGACATCTATTTCAATGCTAGCAGGAAATTTCAGAAACAACCAATTTAACTGAGCGCAAATGATGTGCTCACTGAGGTTTGGTAAAAAGCCTGCAGTTGAGACCTAGAAAGTAAATGCTGTTTTCCTTCTGAGTCACTTGTGACTTTTAATAGACTGAGAACTGACAGAACTGCCAGGAAAGCAAATAGTTTTATTCATATGACTGTACAGTTACTCTCAATTACTGCATTCAATTGATGAGCACCACAATTACTTTGTAATATGTAGGACAACCTGGGAAAAGAGATTTTATTTTTGTGGGGGAAAGTGACCACAAATGACTAAAACTTGAAGCATACAGAAAGAGATGCAGTAGTTTTTCTTAAAAAGTATCAGAAAAATCGGGCTTCCCTGGTGGTGCAGTGGTTGAGAACCCGCCTGCCAGTGCAGGGGACAACGGGTTCGAGCCCTGGTCTGGGAGGATCCCACATGCCGCGGAGCAACTGGGCCCGTGCTCCACAACTGCTGAGCCCGCGTGCCACAGCTACTGAAGCCCACGCACCTGGAGCCCGTGCTCCACAACGGGAGAGGCCACCGCAATGAGAAGCCCACGCATCGCGACGAGGAGTAGCCCCCGCTCGCCGCAACTAGAGAAAGCCCGCATACAGCAGCGAAGACCCAACGCAGCCAAAAATAAATAATTGTTTTTAAAGTATCAGAAAAATAAATACAACTTTTCAGAGGGCATTCCAAATGTAAGGATTTTGTTGGCTAATCGAAGTCTTTGGAACGCATATCTGGAGTTGACAGCCATCGTCAGTCTGTTTGTTCTTTAGGATGAATAGTGACGTGAGTTTGGGTCCCCATGCGTTTTCTGAACACTACAGTGCTGCGGCAAAAAGCCCAATCATTTCTTTTTTAAAACAGCATTTTTTGGTGGGTGGCTTCCCTTGTTCCTCCTTCCCCACCCCTCCACCCCTTGCAAAAAAAAAAAAAAAAAGCTTTCAGGCAACCCAAAGAAACTGCCAATGATAGTGTTCTGCTAATCCTATAAATATTTCTGTAAACCTGACTCCAGTGAGACATAATTCGGCAACTGGAATAATGGGCTTTCCTGCTGTTGCAACCAGAGTGCAAGTGCTCCAACTTGCTGAGCAATTACTCCCACGTTTCTGCCTCCCTACACTGTCATTAGTCTTCCCTACACTA
>NW_006770037.1:2590723-2637435 GCF_000442215.2 Lipotes vexillifer
GGGAAAGCAAGGTAAACACTGCTGTTCTGTAATTAGCTGGTGCAAAGTTCAGTGGCGAAAATAGCAAGAATACGGTTTCCTTCTAGAGCCTGGAAAAGCCATTTTGATTTGTTTGTGAACCCAGGTGGGGCTCGTTTATTGACAGACTGTTACTCTTCTGATCACCAGGTGATGTTTACACAATGAGATGTTAAATTCCTTCACACCTCTTTAAAAATCTGTTTCCACATTTGCAAGTGTTCTTGGAGAAAGGACCCCATAGTTAGGTGGTTGCCAGTTGGAAATGTAAAGTACTCAAGGAATAGAACTTTATAATAAAACAATTTAAAACATAAATTTGCTGAATTCCGCTGTGCCGCGTTGTTCATTGGGCCTGTTCAGATCGTGACTAACGGTCTCCCTGGCCTTCCTTTCTTCATTTTCTTTCCTGCATCATTTCTCTATACATCGCACCTGTAAATGATCCCACTCTGATTTGATCTCTCTTTGATTTCTGCTTAAAAACTTGTAGTTGTTTCTGAAACATGCTAAGCAAAGTCTGTTTCAAACAATACCAAGGTTTGGTATTGTCATACTGGATAGCAGCTCTACTGCAAGGTGTTTACATACTTGTGTGTGTGTGTGTGTGCGCGCATGTCTGAGTTACTTTGTCCTTTTAAACACAAGTTTCAGGAAGTCAGGAAGGGTAGTAGCTCTACTTTAATTAACGTCCTCTTTCAGCACCTGATACAGGGTCATTAACACACTAAATGTTAGAGTTTATCTCCTTTCCATCAGAATTTAACTTTCCACAGGATACTATATTTCTTTCATGCTAATCTATATTTTAATGGCCTCTAAATTGTTAATTAGAGGGTAATTAGTTCTAATCTAGTGTTAATGCTATGAACATAGAGTAAGAAGCTAATTGACATGGCAGGCTACCAACTAGAATTTTATGAACTAAAACTTTTTATCTCTTGCACAACAGTGAGTGAACTCATTATGGAAGTGCCATTCAGGAAGAGAAACTGCTTTGCCTACGGGTGTTCTGTACCTTGTGGCTGCATCGCTGATTTCTGGGTGATGGCTGACTCCTTTGACTTTCTAAGTAGAACAGCTTACCTTTAAACCAACTTTGGGGAAGTTGGTCTAAAAAACTATATGCGTATTTGGTTGGCATATTTTTGTTTTCAATTGCATTTTTGTCCCTGCTAGATATAAGGAACTCCTATGGAGGCTGAAGGGTGTACAAAGCAGGAGAACATCCAGTAAATCTAGATTTGAGTCGAAATAATCATACATTCACTGAGCAGTACCTAATAGTTTATAAAAGGATTTCATGTATGTGGTTTCATTTGCTCCCCAATTTGAATTATTGAGGTCAAGGCAGGTATTTTTATACCCATTTTATAGTTAAAACAGCCAAGGTTCAGGAAGTTTAACTAACTTGTCTGTGATTATGTGGCCGTTGTTAAGTGATAGAGCCACGCCAAGGACTTGAGGCTATGACTTCCGCTCCAGAGTTTTTTTCCTGATCCTGCTTTTCTCAGCTGTTTATGCATAAAATCTCATTGTGTAATTCTAAGCAATTGCCATTCCCTTAGAACTTCAGAAAAGTTACATAATCATAACCAAGCTAACTCATCATCTTTTTACCTTCCCACTCCCAGACCCCTGAGTTAAATTCTACTCCAGTATTGACTCTGTTCCTCACTCAAGCTCAAAAAAAAACCTGTCTTTGAAAAAGAGGTAAAAATGATAGAAAGTAAAGGAAATCAGGTCAAGGGGTGCTTCTGACCCTTTTTTCTTTTAAAGAAAATTTTAACTGCTGCCTAAGATGTCAGTTCTCAGTTTAACCCAGAGTAGTTTTTCGAAGACAAAACGTGTTAGTTACATTTGCTGTCCTCCGGCTGGTCCTAGCCTGAGCTAGTGTACCAGAACTTTATTTGGTTGGTTTTTAAATTTTATTTATTTATTTACTTATAAAGATTTGTTTATTATTTATTTATTTTTGGCTGCATCGGGTCTTAGTTGCAGCACGCGGGATCTTTCGTTGGGGCGCTCAGACTCTTCGTTGGGGGTGAGCGGGCTTCTCTCTAGTTGTGGTCTGAGGGTTTTCTCTTCTCTCGTTGTGGCACACAGCCTCCAGAGAGCGTGGGCTCTGTAGTTTGCAGCACATGGGCTCTAGCTGAGGCACGCGAGCTCAGTAGTTGTAGTGTGCAGGCTTAGTTGCCCCACGATATGTGGGATCTTAGTTCCCTGACTAGGGATCGAACCCATGTCTCCTGCATTGTAAGGCAGATTCTTTACCACTGGACCACCAGGGAAGTCACTTTGGTCAAATTTCGATTACTTAGTGCCTGCATATCTGGTACACAATCCGTGGTTTGCGTTCATGTGTTTGTTTGACTGAGATTTACCTTTTCAATCGTTTACTATTCCTTAGAATCTCCACCAGAATGTAGACAGGAAAACAAAGACAGGAAAATCTAGTGAGTCAGCTCTGCTGTATGTGAGCGGCTCTGTCACAGCGTGGACAGCATAGAAGTTGCTGGAAGATGAGGTCTCAGCGTCCCAAGGCAGTTTCTTTCATCTTTCTCTGCCCTCCCCCAGCTCCTCTAAACCACTGGGAGATGAGAGGGCCCAAGCTCTATTTGTGTCCCTCTGTTAGTTTATTTGTAAACTGCAGGTCAAAAAGTAATATTATGTATAAAATCCAGACTGGACAATTGCTCGTTTCATGCAGAGAGAGAGCTTTAAAGGAAATCAGCTGACTTCCTGACTTGCTGAATGAAGTGTGAGTTTTAGTTTCTATCCTGTTAGGAAATGACATGTGAATAGAATACTTGTATGAGCAGGCTTTTATTTTTGTCAATGGCTGGAAACTTGTAAAAAAAAAAAAAAAGAAAGAAAAGAGAGGTCTGTTTATTTTAGCATATCAAGATTCATTTCTGTGAAACAAAGGCAGAAATGGCAGTTTCTGAACCTTTGGTGGTCTCCATCCTGAGATTCCATTTCTTCTCTTCTTCTGGCCAGAGTTGTTGGGTTGCCATGGCAACATGACTCCTCCCCCACAACCCTGTAAGATTAACTGGATACAGATTTAGCAGCAAGTGAGGCCAAGATCAAAATCCAAATTTAGGGCACTGCTCACAGAAATTGGGAGGTCTGAGGCCAAGGACCACTCTGCATCCCTCTGTGGGCTGCACGTGATGTGATGGGCGTTCTGCCCTGATGGCTTAGGTGGCACTGCTCAGAGACCCTGTCAGCCACGGAGAGCTCAACTGCCACGCTGCAGATGGGATCACACCCAGGATGAGAGTTGGATAGCTGTGTGGAGGAGTATTTAGTGCAGTAGTGTAACCCTATATCAAATGAAATTGCTGGAGCTGTGAAGTCAGGCATGACACTCTTGGGTAAGGAATGACAGAGAAGGGCATTCAGTAGGTGCTGCAAAAATAAAGGCATTCTGTGCCCAGGAATGCTTTCTAGGGGTCTTCGAGATCCTCTAAATGGTGATAACCATGACAACAATTGCTCACATTGATTGAGCACTTAGGATGCCCTAAACACTTTGTACCTCGTTTAATCCTTCTGACAATCTGAACTAGATGCTGTTATTTTAAAATAAGGAAACTGAGGCAAGGAGAAGTTAATAAACTTCCCCAAGGTTATGTAGTTTGTAAATGGCTGACTGGGATTCGAGCCTTTGCCGTGTGACTCCTGAATCCAGGCTCTTAGTTCTTGAAATACTGCCTCTAAAGCAGGGGTCCCCAGCCCCCGGGGACCCATGTTAGGAAGTGGGCTGCACAGCAGGAGGTGAACGGTGGGCTGGCCAGCGCAGCTTCATCTGCTGCCCCCCATCGCTCGCATTACCGCCTGAGCCATCCCCCACCCCCCACCCCTGGTCCGTGGAAAAATTGTCTTCCATGAAACAGGTCCCTGGTGCCAAAAAGGTTGGGGACTGCTGCTCTAAAGGATCTTTACTTATCGTCTTGAAGGCTCATAGGTAGAGTGTTCAAGGGAGCTTAACTGTAGTTTTTTTTTAATTAGTTTTTTAAAAAATCTTTTTTTTAATTGAAGTATAATTAATTTACAGTGTTGGATTAGATACTGGTGTACAGCAAAGTGATTCAGTTATACATATATATACATATTCTTTTTCATATTCTTTTCCACTATGGTTTATTACAGGATATTGAATATAGTTCCCTGTACTATACAGTAGAACCTTGTTGTTTATCCATTTTATATACAGTAGTTTGTATCTGTTAATCCCCAACTCCTAATTTATCCCTCCTGCATCCCCTTCCCCTTTGGTAACCATAAATTTGTTTTCTATGTCTGTGAATCTCTTTCTGTTTTGTAAATAAGTCCATTTGTGTCATATTTTAGATTCCACATAGAAGTGATATCATATGATATTTGTCTTTCTCTATCTGGCTTACTTCACTTAGTATGATGATCTCTAGGTCCATCCATGTTGCTACAAATGGCATTATTTCACTGTTTTTTATGGCTGAGTTGTATTCCATTGTGTGTGTGTGTGTGTGTGTGTGTGTGTATACACCACATCTTCTTTATCCATTCATCTGTCGATGGACATTTAGGTTGCTTCCATGTCTTGTTGAAAAATGAGCAGAAGACCTAAAGAGACATTTCCCAAAAAAAGACATACAGATGGCAGATAGATACATGAAAAGATTCTCAACATCGCTAATTATCAGAGAAATGCAAATCAAAACCACAGTGAGGTATCACCTCACACTGGTCAGAATGGCCATCATCAAAAAGTCCACAAACAATAAATGCTGGAGAGGGTGTGGAGGAAAGGGAACCCTCCAACACTGTTGGTGGGAATGTAAATTGGTGTAGCCACTATGGAAAACAGTATGGAGGTTCCTTAAAAACTAAAAATAGAGTTGCCATATGACCCAACAATCCCACTCCTGGGCATATATCTGGAGAAAACTCTAATTAGAAAAAATACATGCACCTCAATGTTCATAGCAGCACTATTTACAATAGCCAAGACATGGAAACAACCTAAATGTCCATCGACAGATGAATGGATAAAGAAGATGTGGTATATATATATACATACATACACACACAATATAGTTTTTTTTAAACACAAATATTATTATAGTTTGAATTGTGTCCCCTCAAAAACATTGAAGTCCTACCCCCAGTGGCTATGAACGTGAACTTGTTTGGAAATAGGGTCTTTGCAGATGGAATCAAGTTAAGATGAGGTCCTTAAGGTGGGCCCTAATCCAATATGACTGGTGTCCTTATCAGAGGGGAAAATGCCAAGTGAAGAGAGACACACAGGGTGAACGCCGTATGACGACAGCAGCGGGGTTGGAGTGATTGCGGCTGCAAGCCAAGGAACACCAGGGAAGGATATACAGCCACCACTAGAAACTGGGAAGGGACAAGGAAGAACTCCACCCAGAGTCTCAGAGGGAGTGTGGCCCTGCTGACACATTGATCTCAAACTGCTAGCCTCCAGAACTGGGAGAGAATAAATTTGTTATTTAAGCCACTCAGTTCATTACTGCCGCCCCAGGAAGCTAATACAAATATGTTCTCATTGTACCAGGTTCAGTCAATACAGAGGCACACAGTGATGCACGAACATTCCCATTCTGCGTCATCTCCCCCTCCCCATCTTACTGACAACTGCTGATGACAATCTGTCTCCTTTCTATGCATGTATATTTACGTTCATTTTTATATAATGGGACTGTATTGTATGCATTTTACTGCAACTTTTTCTTTTTAAAGCTTACACATGTATCTTAGAGATCTCTAAGTCTTTAGCTTTTTTTTTTAATTGTAAAATGTAGCATAAAATTTACCATTTTTAAGTGTGCAGTTCAGTGGTATTAAGTACACTCACAGTGTTGTGTAACCATCACCACTAGCCCTCTGCAGTGCTCTTTTCATCTTATAAAACTGAAACTCTGTATCCATTAAACAAAAACTCCCCATTTTCCCCTAACTCCTATCGCTGGGCAACTACCATTCTACTTTCTGTCTCTAGGAATTTTACTACTCTAGGTACCTCATATAAGTGGAATAATACAGTATTTGTCTTTTTGTGTCTGGCTTATTTCACTTGACGTCTCCTCAGGTTTCATCCATGTTGTAGCATGCGTCAGAATTTTCTTCCTTTTAAGGCTGAATAATATTCCATTGTATGTGTATACCACATTTTGTTTATCCATTCATCTGTCAACGGACACTTGGGTTCCTTCCACCTTTTGGCTATTGTAAATAATGTTGCTATGAACGTGGGTATACAAATATCTCTTTGAGATACTGCTTTCAGTTCTTTGGGGTGTATACCCAGAAGTGGAATTGCTAGATCATATGGTAAATCTATTTTTAATTTTTTGAGGACTTGCCATACTGTTTTCCATAGCAGCTGCATCATTTTACATTCCCACCAGCAGTCTACAAGGATTCCAATATCTTCACATCCTTGCCAACACTTGGGGTTTTTTTTTATAGTAGCCGTCTTAATGGGTATGAGATGACACCTCATTGTAGTTTTGATTTACATTTCCCTAATGATTAGTGATGTTGGGCATGTTTTCATATGCATATTAGCCATTTGCATGTCTTTGGAGAAATGTCTATTCAAGTCCTTTGCCCATTTTTTGTAATAGGCTTCTTTATTTAAGGAGCTCCTATGGATGGACATTAAGGTTGTTGGCAGTGTTTGTCTATAAGAAGCAGCACAGAAGTACATAACCCTGCAATATGTATCATTTCACACATGTACAAGTTTATATTTAGAATGAATTCTTAGAAGTAGAATTGCTGGGTCAGATGGCTATGTATGTGCCTTTAGGTATTGATGGATATTGCCAGCTGGCTGTCTGAAGAGATTGTATCAATCCACAGTCCTAACTAGAGTATATAAGGGAAAGTATGTGGGGTAGAGGGAGGGGTTACTTTAAATTGAGTGGTCAAGGAAGGTCACTCCTTGGATGTGACATTGAGATTAAATCTTAGATGATAAGACAGAGCCATCCATGTAAGATCTAGGGTCACAACAGCTGGGGCTAAGTTACAGGGCAGAAGTGGCCCTGGTGTGTCCAAGGGCGTGAAAGCAGACCAGTGTGGCTGAACGCTGGCAGGGGAGGAGGAGGGTACCAGGCTGTGAGTTGGACAGGAAGACAAGGTTCGCATAGACTCTACTCAGGAGTGTGTTCTATTGATACATGCAAGGGAAGCCAGTAGGGGGAATAAAGTTTGGTTTTATAAGGTCACTATCGTTGTGGGGTTGAAAGTAGACAGTTGGGGGCAAGTGGAGGGAGGCAGGGATATTACTTAGGAGCTACTGCAGTGACCCATGCAAGAGAGAGCATGGTGCTTGGATGCCTGGGGTGGTGGTAGAGATGGGGGCGGTGGAGCCTGTGAGCTTTGCTAATGGATTGGACACAAAGGACTAAGGGCTTGGATGTTGGGGGCAGAGGGGAGGAAGACAGGGAGAGAGAAGACTCAGGATGATGGTGCCTTCTTGGTTCTGTCACTCACTAGAGGTATGGCCTTGGGGAGGTAATCTCACCTCTGTGTACTTCACTGTTCTTTATACAACGAGAGTAATTTCAGCATTCTCATCTGGTGGTTATGAGTAAATGACTTAATATGTGTAAAATGCTTTCAGTTTGGGACATATTGAATTTGAGTTATTATATCTCCAAGTCCAGTGTTGAATAAGCAGTTGGATATACAAGTCTAGAATTCAAGAGAGTGGTTAAGGGTGGGGATATAAATTTGGAAGTTGTTTGCCTTAAATATCATCTATAGGGCATGAGACTGCATGAGATCACCAAGGGAGAGAGGGAAGATAGAGGAGAGACAGGGACTAAGAATTGAGTCATTTCAGTATCAAGAGTCAGAGAGGGGCCTTCCCTGGTGGCGCAGTGGTTGAGAGTCCGCCTGCCGATGCAGGGGACACGGGTTCGTGCCCCAGTCCGGGAGGATCCCACGTGCCGCGGAGCGGCTGGGCCCGTGAGCCATGGCCGCTGAGCCTGCGCGTCCGGAGCCTGTGGTCCGCAATGGGAGAGGCCACAGCAGTGAGAGACGCGCGTACCGCAAAAAAAAAAAAAAAAAAAAAAGGAAAGAAAGAGTCAGAAGTGTAGGAACTAGCCAAGGAGGATGAATTGGAGCCGACAGTGAGGTTGGCTGAAAGCCAGGAGAGCGTGGAGCCCTAGAAGCCAAATGAAGGATCATCAAGGAAGAGAGAATGATGTGCTGTGTCCAGAGCCGCTCATAGGTCAAGTGAGAGTCTTACCTTCTTCCACATGGAGTAGAGATCTAGCAGTCAGCACTGTGTGTCAGCATAGAGGAGACTGGGAAGAGACCTAGTGGACGCAGAGCTGTCAACAGCATCCTCAGAAGAAAAGGGAAGCATCTTCCTCCAGCAGTTCTGGCTTCTCAAGGAGAAGGGAAATGAGCAGGGATGGAAGGTAGGTTTGTTAGTGACACAGTGATGACTTCTTGACCCTTTTTTGACACTGGTTGTCTTAAATTGGTTCTAAATGGCCTTTTAGAATCTCGAGCAGATGAAATGTATTTCCCTTTTGTTTCATGTGCCACTGAGGATCTCTTGAATTCTTGAAATTTTTATTAAGAATTCCTCATACCCCAATAAACAATGCCCAGACTCAACAGCCTCTCTGCTAACACATTGCGCTTATGTTTAAGGAAGGTCTTGGGCAACAGAACAGCTCAGTTATTGCACAGAGACCTAACGTTGGTAGCTTTTTGCCAAATGGTCACCATCCATACATCGTTCCTTCCTGAAGGGATGTAAATCCTCAAGGCTATTTTTGCTACAAGGAAAATATGGCACAACATATGTAGTCTTCACTCTCCAGGAGCAGAAGCAAAGTCTTGTCTTTGCTTAAGCAGGCCACTTGGTGAATGCCACAGGCTTAGGGCAACTGCGATCCTCGTGACTCATGGGTGACTGTACCAGGGAGCCACATCACAGAGCAGCTGGTCTGAGGAGCATTCTAACCTGATGTTTCCCATAATGTTGTGCATGGAATTTGCCCCATTTGCCATGCTAAGATGGCTGTTAATCCTACCCAAATTTCTGTGTACATTAATATTTTACCTTGAACCTAAGTAATAGAATTCTAGAATATTGCCATTCTGAAGGCTGAATATTTAGTGATGGATATTATAAACCTTTAGTCTTACGGATATTCCCTCTTAAACAGAATAGACGTGAAAGAAGAGGAGTTATAATAAATTATCAAATAAGCTATTTTTTAAATTTCCTGATTTAAAAGGAGATTCGTCTATAAGTAAAACAGTTTCTACCAACAAGGACCTACTATATAGCACAGAGAACTATACTCAATATTTTGTATTAACCTATAAGTGAAAAGAATCTGGAAAAAGAATATATATATATATATATATACAGAGCTGTCAACAGCATCCTCAGAAGAAAAGGGAAGCATCTTCCTCCAGCAGTTCTGGCTTCTCAAGGAGAAGGGAAATGAGCAGGGATGGAAGGTAGGTTTGTTAGTGACACAGTGATGACTTCTTGACCCTTTTTTGACACTGGTTGTCTTAAATTGGTTCTAAATGGCCTTTTAGAATCTCGAGCAGATGAAATGTATTTCCCTTTTGTTTCATGTGCCACTGAGGATCTCTTGAATTCTTGAAATTTTTATTAAGAATTCCTCATACCCCAATAAACAATGCCCAGACTCAACAGCCTCTCTGCTAACACATTGCGCTTATGTTTAAGGAAGGTCTTGGGCAACAGAACAGCTCAGTTATTGCACAGAGACCTAACGTTGGTAGCTTTTTGCCAAATGGTCACCATCCATACATCGTTCCTTCCTGAAGGGATGTAAATCCTCAAGGCTATTTTTGCTACAAGGAAAATATGGCACAACATATGTAGTCTTCACTCTCCAGGAGCAGAAGCAAAGTCTTGTCTTTGCTTAAGCAGGCCACTTGGTGAATGCCACAGGCTTAGGGCAACTGCGATCCTCGTGACTCATGGGTGACTGTACCAGGGAGCCACATCACAGAGCAGCTGGTCTGAGGAGCATTCTAACCTGATGTTTCCCATAATGTTGTGCATGGAATTTGCCCCATTTGCCATGCTAAGATGGCTGTTAATCCTACCCAAATTTCTGTGTACATTAATATTTTACCTTGAACCTAAGTAATAGAATTCTAGAATATTGCCATTCTGAAGGCTGAATATTTAGTGATGGATATTATAAACCTTTAGTCTTACGGATATTCCCTCTTAAACAGAATAGACGTGAAAGAAGAGGAGTTATAATAAATTATCAAATAAGCTATTTTTTAAATTTCCTGATTTAAAAGGAGATTCGTCTATAAGTAAAACAGTTTCTACCAACAAGGACCTACTATATAGCACAGAGAACTATACTCAATATTTTGTATTAACCTATAAGTGAAAAGAATCTGGAAAAAGAATATATATATATATATATATATTACTATATATAACTATAACTATATATATATAACCGAATCACTGTGCTGTACACCTGAAACTAACACGACATTGTAAATCAACTATACCCCAATAAAAAACAACATCAACACCAACAAAAAAAGTTTCCGTTACTATCTTTGAGCAGCAAGAAAGATTTCTCTAGGAGATTAAGCTAGTCACTTACTGTTTCAGGATAGATTATACTTTTGAGTTATAATAGAATCCTGAAATTAATTTCTGTTATCATGAAAACTATTTGTAATAATTTCTAGCTAAGCTAGAAATTGAAAAGTTAGTTTTATTATCTGGATCCAGTGTCTACTGATGTTGTAGGAGAGTGGACATGTAGCCAGTTCTATTATAAATGCCGTTGTTGAAAAACATTCCTCCTTATGTTAGACAGGGTTGATTTTGCCTTTTGGCATTTATTATTTGTTAAAATCTGACCAAGTTTAGGTTTATTAACCTTAGGGCACAGAATCCCATTTATCTCTCTAAATGGCTGAGCAAGGTTGGCACGCTAGAGGAAGAGACGTGGCTTAGCAGCTCTGTGGACTGTGCCACTTGGTACTTATTGATCCCAGCAGTGACTTTAACCTCTCTAAGGCTGTTTCTTCATCTCTGTTGTGGGGTAAATAATCTGCATCACAGAGTTATCGTGAGAACTGGATTAAATGTTTTATGTGAAGTTCTTAGCACAGAGCCTGGTGCGTAGGGGCATGGAATACATGGCAGCTATTATTATTATTGTTGTGATCTCCTCTACCCTGCAGTCTTGAAGATGTAAGAAAAGAAACACGGTGGTTGAGCCTTGGTGAACTACCTCCGCATCTTTTTTTCTCCCGTGTGTGTTACATGCTTGTCTAAAACACCTTGCTCTCATCTAGCCCCACCTTCTCTTCCAATGGAGGCATCAGGGTTGGGAGTGAGGGGACAGAGGAAGGAGGTGGGGGGCAGCCAGCCTCACAAGTGGGGGCCGCCCCTCGCAGCCACTACCAGCTGGGCCACATGAAGCAGCAGCAGCCAGGGTGACCTGTGTCAGTGGTGGTGTCAGTGGCTCCCTCCTTGCCCCTCAGACAGGCTCCTCTCGCTCTCAGAATCTCTCAGCATTTCTCTGCAGAGCCTGCTTCCCCATGTTCAACCCCGCGGTTTTTAGGCTGTTTGTCCTTTGCTTTGGGATTTCAGACAGGCCAGCTCATATCACTGCATCCATTTCCTCAGGATGCTACTGGTGCCTGCTACTTGCCTACGTTGATTAGATGTTTTGAATGTCAAGTCGGCGTTGATTAGAACACACACGCACACACACACACTCACACACACGTGCTTACATGCTACCACTTTCTAGTTCTAATACATCTGGCTCACTGATGAGGATGTAAAGAGGTCTAACATTCTTCTATTGACAAACTACTCCCTGTTAAAAGTGCCAAATCCTTGCGTTTGTGTTTATTTTCATTGGACCTGTTTGGCCAAAAAGTCTGCGTAAATTGGCTCATTAGAGTAAAGTACTTGTGTTTGGTAAAAAAAAAAAATAACCTTGGTATTTTGTTTTCCGTGTGCCTTCAAATCACTAGTGCAAGCCTTTTACCCAAGCAAGTCTCGGCAGAGAGTGGCTTCTGTTTCCTTCCCCCAATTAAACAAGACCAAATACCCTTTCCTCAGAAGTGTTTTCTCTTTCCTTCTTTTCTCCCTCCCTCTCTATCTCTCTCTGCCGCTCTGTGTCTCTTTCTCTCTTTCTCATAACAGTATCTGGCAGTTTTTGTGCCATGGATTTCCACTCTGGTTTGTAAATTCGTTTCATGGCCATAAAGATCTGTAATCTCTGAAATCTCTTAACCTGTGTTTGGGATGTAAGAGTTCCCAACTGACACAGAATCAATTATTTATTGATTTAGAAGGAGAAAAATACAGAACAGCAAAGACATTGTCAGGATTTATGGATCTCATTTTGGTTGATGGTCTCTAAGACAAGCCTGTCTGGGGACTCCACTGAGGGAAACTGTTCCCAGCAGAAGGGGCTCCTTTTCTGAATTTAGGCTGTTCCGGGTGGTCGTGAAGAAGCTGGAGGTTTTGTTTGCAGACTTTTCTGGTTTCCTTAGCAGTCAGGTGGTGACAGCTAGCTCTAGCTCTTTCCCCTTGTCATTGCTCACAGGAATGGTGCTGAATACTCAGAGGCGGCACTAGGCTTTGGGATGGCAGCAGCTTCATCAGTGTGCCCTCACCCCAGTCCTCAATTGTCACAGCAGCAGGTCGTGCCTCAGAGAATAACACCTGCTAATTAGTGTGCCTGGTGCATTGGGCAGGCCGTGGGGGGAAATGCCACAGTCTGATCTCTGTTGATTTCCCAGCAGTTCCATTCTCCTTGCTTCCTACTGGCCTTCGCCTTCCAGGCAGACTAGGTTTTTTCTTCCTTCATAAAGAATTTCCTTTTGGTCTTTTCCACTAGGTTCCTCCCAGGTTTCTTCTCAGGGTCTATAACTTCATTCCACCCCTGCTCTTGAACTTCACCACTCTGGGTTTCAACCTTTCAGTCCTGATGAATAAAAGTCTGCTCTTACTTCCTGATGCTTTTCTCCTCTCACTCAACAGTCTATTGAAAAGAAACATACGTGCTCGGAGAGAATTGCGCTGTGTGATGAATTAAACTCTCTGGGCCTTTGTTTCTTTTCTCATCTGTAAAATGGAGATAATAGTATTACTTACTTCTTAGGGTTATTGTCAGTGTGAACAAGATAAAACATATAAAGTGCTCAGAATAGTGCTATACATGGTCTTCACTCAGTAAAGGCATCATCATCATCATCATCTCTTTTTTCATCACCAACCTCACCAACAACTCTGGGTCTATAGGCAGGGACCCCTTGTAATTTGGATATTATGATTATGTGTTAGGCTGTACAGATCACAACCCAAGTCTCCTCTGGAACTCATTTCATGTGGTACTAATTTTCCCTTCTATCTTATATTTTGGATTTTCAAGGACTAGTCTTCTTCTTTTTTTTTTTTTTTGCGGTCCGCGGGCCTCTCACTGCTGTGGCCTCTCCCGTCGCGGAGCACAGGCTCCGGCCGCGCAGGCTCAGCGGCCATGGCTCACGGGCCCAGCCGCTCCGCGGCACGTGGGATCCTCCCGGACCGGGGCACGAACCCGTGTCCCCTGCATCGGCAGGCGGACTCTCAACCACTGCGCCACCAGGGAAGCCCAAGGACTAGTCTTCTTGACCCTTCTTTTCTGTACTGTTTTCACCTCACTCATTCATTTGCTACATCAGATTTAACAAAGCTGTTCTATAAATTAAACTGCGTTTAATCAATATAACAGCACTATGAGATGAGGGCATTACCCTCTCCATTTTACATGTGATAACATTTCAGGTCAGAGAGAGTACATCTTTTGCTTATGATAACCAGCCAGTAAAAGGCAGACCCAAGATGCAAACCCACATCTTCTGACTCCAAGTCCAGTGTAGTTTCCGTATGGAGCCATTTATTGTGTGTGGAGGAGCAAAGACATTTAATTTTCTATCTAGGCTTTAACTAAAAAGTCAGTAAATTTTAAGTTGTTGGAAGGTAACTATTAGTTCTAAGTCTCTTTCTAAAATGAATATATCTACGCACTACGCCTTGAACTTACTTTCCAGGTTTCTTTCCTGGCATCACAGTGAGGACTGAGGTCATGACACTAGGGATGAGACTTTGTCTGGGCTGGAAAAGTAGTCTTAGTGGAGTATGATACAAGGGCTCTCCATTCAACTAGAGTGGCACCAGGTATACTCTGAGAATTGGAGGTGGATATAGGTGACACAAAAACAAGATGTCTGCAAACCTGACATAACTGCTGCCCTCAAATTGGCCTGGCATTGGCTGTAAAAGAATCGTTTTCTAATTCATCTGGTGCTGACCTGGCCCCAAATCCAGGAAAATCTTTGCTCCGCTACCTGGGCAGCAATAGATACCAAGTTCATTCATTCATTCAGCAGACATTCACTCAATACCACCTGTGTGCCTGGTGCTGTGTTAGTCCCTGAAATAACAGGGATGAAAGATCCTGTGGAGTGGACAATCGAGCTTCCTGGTTCCTGGGTCAGGGGTTGGGGGAGAAGGGGTGGAGGAAGGGCAGAGAGTCAGATGAAGAGAAAAGCTTTCTGAATCAAGGGGGAGGCAAGTCTGCTGTAACCGTACCTGCAAACCCTGCATTTCTGAACATGGTGTCATATGCCGGTGAGCGCTAATAAATATTAGGAGATATATCACACAGTGTTATTGGCCCGCCAGAACCTCTGAATGATGGAGAACCCAGCAGTGAATCCAACATGCAGTTGGAAAGCCCTGAACTGTAAAGGAAAATAACTTCCTTTCCTCAAAGGTCTCAAGGCAATTTACTGATTGAACTGTATCTTTAGTTCCTCTAATAATCTGGGTAGGAAGGCATATGTTCAGTAAGAATAAGGCATTGAATCAGCAAACAACTTGGTAAAAATGATCTAGACAAGAGGCAAGAGCAGGGGAGTTAGTTAGAACCTCGCTCCAAGAACTCCATCCCTTAAGGAAGATGTACATATTAAAATGGAGTGTTATTCAACCTTAAGAAAGGAAAGCCTGCCATTTGCAACAACATGGATAGATATTGAGAGCATTATGCTAAGTGAGATAAGTGAGAGAGAGACAAATACAGTATGATCTCATTTATATGTGGAATCTAAAATCAAACAACCAACCAAAGAAAAAACAACCAAACTCATAGAAAATGAGATCAGATTTGTGGTTACCAGAGGTGGGGGTGAGGTGGGAGGAGTGGGTAAAATGGGTGAAGGTGGTCAAAAGTTACAAACTTCCAGTTACAAGATAAATGTCTTTACTATGGACTTAATGGGGGCGTAGTGTACAGCATGGTGACTATAGTTAACAATATTGTATTGTATATCAGAAAGATGCTAAGAGAGTGGATCTTAAAAGTTCTCAGAACAAGAAAAAATTTATTACTATGTGTGGTGATGGATATTAACTAAACTTACTGTGGTGACCATTTCCCTGTGTGTGTGTGTGTGTGTGTGTGTGTGTGTGTGTGTCAGTTATACTACGTACTAAGTCATTATGTAGTATAACTGAAATGAATGAAATGTTATATGTCCATTATATCTTAATTTATAAAAAAGAACTGCATCCCCTATTCTGTTGACTTTACTTCTACTCCTCTTCAACAAATCTGATTTTGAAAAAGAAGAACAATAGGAAAGGGAAAAAAGGAATATACACCCTTCAGAATTGTTTGCCCCAATTGTGCAACTCACTGAGTAAGCTCGTTATTGGTCTAACTCCACGCAAATGAATTGACTGTGAAACTTCTTCTCAATCCAGTTGTTGGTCACAGCAAGTGCATGCCTCACCCCCATGATTGTTTGGTTTCAAAACCCAAAGCTGCTCCTCTGACTTTCTTGCTAAACCAGACGTTGGCAAACGTCTGCCCTTTAATGGAAGTACCAGCCTGGAGCTAGGAAGTCTCCTTAGGCCCGAAGATTTACAGCCGGAGCTCTCAATAGGTTGTTGTTATCATATCCAGAAAGCATTGAAAAATATCCCTGCAATGCCTTGACAATGGGCTTAGAAAGTTTAATTTCCATTTAAGCCGGTAGGCAGGGATTGGTATGCTGTTTGAAGTTTTGTGCTGTTATAAGACACTCAGAGAGGTATGTGTGGCAAAGTATTCCAGGTATGTTTAAATTGTCAGTTATTGCTTACTCTGTTGTGCCTTCAAAGAGTGTTTTTGTTAAGGAGGTCACAGGGATTTGACTTCTTTACTGAAGAGAATAGTCGAAAACTGCCTTCTCCAGAATTGAAAAGAAATGAGTCACAGGTTTTTTGTTTGTTTGTTTTTCACTTTTGGCTTAGAGAAAAGAGCCCTCTCCACCAGTGGGAAGGAGAAAAGAAGGGCTGTAATGGAAGGGGGTGGTGGCGGCGGGCAGGGAAGAGGCTTCACACAGCGCTGGGAAGGCAGGCAGGCCCACGAGAGACCTATTAGGACAAGCTCTCATTTTGGTGGCGAGCTGCGGACACAGTCAGAGGTCAGTTGGGTGATCTGGAGACTTGAGAGCAAACCATAATGACCAGCCATGATGCAGGGGTGGCTAAAAACAAAGTATATCTTCTGTTTAGAAAAATTTAACATTCTGTAGAGTTTTCACACATATTTATTAAATTCGAGCTTGTCTGTCCCACTGCTGGAAAGAATGAGACCGGGAGGTGTGCCTTTTCTGAGGTTACTAACTTGTGGTAAATGCAGATCTTCTCAAAGATGAGCACTTATAATCAAATTTGGGGGAAGAGGCTATGGTTGTAATAGATTGAAAACAGGAATTAGTGTGGAAGTTTCTAAATTATACCTAGTTTATGAATTTAAATTTTGATTGATGATTAACTTTTATTGAGCACCTATTATATACCAGGCATTTGGCTAGGTATTTGACATAAATGATTTCATTTAGTCCTCACAATTCCATTAAGTAGGCAGATATTGGTTTTTCGTTTTTGTTTTTTTGCGGTACGTGGGCCTCTCACTGTTGTGGCCTCTCCCGTTGCGGAGCACAGGCTCTGGATGCGCAGGCTCAGCAGCCATGGCTCACGGGCCCAGCCACTCCGCGGCATGTGGGATCTTCCCGGACCGGGACACGAACCCGTATCCCCTCCATCAGCAGGTGGATTCTGAACCACTGCGCCACCAGGGAAGCCCGGTAGATATTGGTTTTTATTATGATATTACAGATGAGAAAAAGAAGGCATAAGAGGTTGCATGCAGGGACTTCCCTGGCAGTCCAGTGGTTAAGACTCCACGCTTCCACTGCAGGGGGCACGGGTTCGATTCCTGGTCGGGGAACTAAGAGCCCTCATGCTGCGTGGAGCGGCCAAAAAAATAAATAAATAAACAAAAGAACCATTCATTAAAAAAAAAAAAAGAGGTTACATGCAGTTAGTCACACAGTTAGGAAGTGGAGGAGTCAGATTCAGGCAGAAAACTGCTGAATCCCTGATCTTAAGTCCTCCCATCACTGCCTGCATGCAGGTCCTCTGCACAAGGCCATCCTTAAGCTCAGGGTTTAATTACAGTGTACAACTTTAGTTGTAGAGGAGTTATGTTTTTGTAACACTGTAGTAACTTCATGATTATGATTCAGACCTTCGATTAACCCATGAGTGGTGCTGTAGAACCTGTGACGGACAACACGATATGATAAAGAAGGAGCATAAACCAAAAAGCCCAAGAGCTGAGGGTGAGCCTTGCCTCCAGAGTCAGGCAGTTTGAAGCAATGGGCAAATCCTTTAACCTCTCTGGATCTCAGCTTCTTTATTTGCAACTTGACTGAGTTGTACCAGTTGAGAGCCTCTGTCATCTGGTGATCCCATACTCAAATTGTAGGAAAAGTTAGCTGAAAATGCTACCTAGAGTTATTAAGTAACAGTCAGTGAAATGGATACAAAAGGTTAATGGTCCAATAATATGGATTAATTATTTTCAAGTTAACTTATTTGATTTCTAACTAGTACAGTTAAAAGAATTATACAAAATAGGTACAAAATTAATTTGAATAGGCCTCAAGGATTTAAAGTGAAAAAGTAATAGTCCTTACCAAATGTAAAATAGATAGCTAGTGGGAAGCAGCCACATGGCACAGGGAGATCAGCTCCGTGCTTTGTGACCACCTAGAGGGGTGGGATAAGGGAGGGTGGGAGGGAGAAGCAAGAGGGAGGAGATATGTGGATATATGTATATGTATAGCTGATTCACTTTGTTACACAGCAGAAACTAACACACCATTGTAAAGCAATTATACATAAAGATGTTAAAAAGAAATATAAGAAAAAGTAATAGTCTTATTTCTCTGCCTCCCAACCCCCAGTGGAAACCCCAGTTCCACTGCCCAGACATAACTAGCGTTAGAAATTAGCTCTCTACATAAAACTGTGCAACACATCTTTTATGTGAATTTATAAAAGACTCTGCCAGTTTCTTTAAATTATCTTAATTATAAAAACAATATGTGACTGTATGTGCTTGGTAAAAAAAAATTTTCAAACAAAACCTGTTTGTAAAAAAGCACAAGACTTTAAATTAATGCATATTGAATTTTATTTCCTTCCACTGAAAAGAATAAGGCACTCTGCTGGAAAATATATTATATTAGAATTGAGAAAATATAACTGTCAACATTATGGAAGCATCAAAGTATTAAAATAAGCTTTCCTTTTGTTTTAGGTCTTTTAAAAAATGACAACAAAAGTCATTTAAGGCATTCTTACTTAAAAAAACTTTCTCATGATGATTCAAGTTTTGAGAATCCAGGATGCTTCTCCATTTCCCTCTAAATGAGTTTTGACTGTTAAGAAGTATTATGTTTTGAAAAACCTCTGGAGAGGATTTCCTGTATCTTTTTTGTTTTTCGTATAGCTGGTAGGATTTTGTTATATAATTCTGTGATTCTTTTGTTTTTCACGATGATCAAAAGTAAAGAAGTGTTGGGGGCTTTCCTAAATTAGTTGCAGTACTCCATCCTTTGTATTGTTACTCTGTGTCTCATTGTAAATCAGTAACTCTTCCTCTAAAGTCCAAGTAAATTGAATCGTGCGATTTGGGGCTGTATGATTTTGACTCCATTCTCTGTGCAGATAGAATGCATGGTTCCAGGGTTAGCTTCCTCTACGTGACCCAGCTTAGCTTGCTGGTGCCTTAGAGCCACAGGAGTCCCTGCTTCCTGGGTTCTGTTCAGTATCATTAATGACTTCATTAATTTTCACATCAGAGAGTCCAGTTTTAGTGAGGGAGGCTGAATCCAAATCATGCAATTATACAGGGGAGAGCTAGTTGAAGATCTTTTAATACTACCTGTCCAAGAGGAGGCCTAATGAATGGCTTCTCTGCTTGAGCTACCCCACATTCAGGGCCCACATCTGAATTTCAGCTACTGAAGACAGGGAGAGAGATCTTAATGCTCCAAATGCATGGAATGTGTGTACCCACTTTATTTGTTCACTGGGATGATGAACCTTTAAGCACTCAATATAAAATAATACCCACATGTGCTTTCAATTATAAGTCTTTCTTCTCTCTATTCTTGTTTTGTTTTTCAGATTTTTAAAAAGACTAGTATGATTAGTTATATCCTGCCCATTTAACCACTTTCCACTTTTCGCTTTTAAAATGAAATCATCCTTCTTGCGTTTAACTAATGGAAAGTTGTTTCACTTGCCAAGCAAGGTTCCACTGTCCCTGAAATAAATTTTCCAAAGAACTGGAAACTCTATGCAGCTTTTATACAAGAAGCAGAATGGAAATGTTCAAATTTATGTTACTCTGATACATATTTTCCACAGTTTGATATTTAAGTAATATCCATCACATTGTATGTGAAGATATTCATTTGACTCTCTAAGAAGAGCAGTTGTATTCAGGATTTCTCTTTCATCTTGCTTCCAGCTTCCTCAAGTATTGAAGTTTATTTTGTTTACAACTATTGAAAATAACTGATATCAGCAGCAGCAGCTGACACAAGTGAGTGGTCGTCATGTATCAAACACTGCTAAGAGATGAACAGGTCTGATCTCATTTGATTATCACAACAACCCTGTGAGGAAGACAGTTATTATTTTCTCTGTTTTACAGGTGCTTAAACCAAGAATGATGAGGGATTAAATAACTTGCCCAAGGTCCCTGGCTAGCAAGTGGCAGAAAAGGAACTCAGATGCAGGGTAATTCCAAAGCCTAAGTGCTTTCCCACTGTGCTATTACCCTTATTAAAACATACTTTTTAAAGAGCTCTCTATGCTTGGCATCATTAAATATTGGCCCTGCCCCCAAGAGCATTCAGTCGAAAATAGTAAACCTTATTGAGCAGATAGTAAGGGCGTAACAGCTGAGCAAGCATTGAAAAAGATATAAACTGAATTAATATTCAATTAATTGAATAACTGTGCTGTTTGACAGGGTACCCACCAGTCACATGTGGCCACTGAGCACCTGAACTGTGACTAGCTCAGCTGAGGAGCTGAATTTTTAGTTTTATTAAATTTGAATTAATTGAAACGTAAATAGCCACATGTGGCTAGTGGCTATCATACTGGATAGCATAGGGACAGTAGAAGGCAGTAGAAGGATTAAGTCATAGGAGGCAGAAATGGAGGCTGAGATGCATGGACCTGAACTTGAGTGTAGAGAGAAGCCCTTGTCAGCCCTCTGGAAGGACACATGTTACAATAATACGAGGAAGCAAAGGGGCAACTGGAGGAGGTGTGGGATTTCCGACATGAGATGAGTGGGGCAGGCACAAGACTGAATAGAGGGAACAAGAGGGACGGGCCAACTGGGACTTCTGTGGTGGGGAACGTGGCAGGATTTGGCAGCTGACTGATTGTGGGTTGAAGCACAGTGGAGGCTGGCAGCTACTTCAAGGCTTCCAGCCTGGTGATGGAAAAACAGCTCCTTTCTGCACTAATTTCTGTTGGCAGAGGGACATCGAGCTTGAGATGCCTTATAAACAGAGTATGTATCCTGAGGCTATATCTGAGAAGCAGGTTGGTAGATGGATAAATAGATTTAACATTTGCATAGTGATAATATTTAATCCATGTGCATAGAAAACATTCAGAGTTATTGTACAGCGTTTAAAAAATAGTAGCAAAATCAGTGACTGGAGTGGAGTGAGTGAGGCAGAGTGTGGTAGGAAATGAAGTTAGAGGCATAGCCTTATAGGCTATGGGGCTACCAGGAGCCGTACGGTCCATGTAAAACTTTGGATTGTATTCTATTCTAAGTGTGATGGGAAGCCTTTGGAAAAGTTTGATAACAATGATTTCATTGGACTTTGTAAATGACCACTCTGAATGTGGTACAGAGAATAGACTTTAGTGAAAGAGTAAGTGTGGAACTGGGGAGCTCAGGTAGGTTACTCCAGTATTCCAGGTGAGGGGTGCTGATGTCTTGGACCAGCATAACAATGGTGGATGTGGAGACAAGTGGGTGGGTTCCGGAGATAATTTTTCAAGGCAGAATCAACAGAATTTGTTGTTAGAGGAAATATGTGCTGTGAGAGACAGAGAGGAGTCGGGGGGTGATTCTAAGCTTTTGCGCTAAGTAACTGAGTGGTACCATTTATTGAGATGGGGACCATGGAAGGAATACTGGGGCGTTTACAACCAAAATCAAGAATTCAGTTCTGGACATATTAAGCTAGAGATGCCTATGAGACATCCTAGTGGGGCTGTCAAGTGGGCAGTTGAACATGTGATCCTGGAGTTGTCTCATGATTTGATGAGTTGTGGTTTATTAAGGATTTTAGGGGAAGGGAGGAGCCAGAAGAGAGGAAGAGAAGCTGACTGACAAGAGTATTCAAGAGTGGGAGACGTAAACACCACCCCCCCAAGTCATAAACTGGGGTCCCAGATGTAAATCTGGGTGGAGGCCGTAACCTGAGCCTCAGACGCTGGCCGACCCCCCTGACACTGAGCTGTGGAGCAGAGAAGGCGAGTACCCTAGCACCCCGCATGACTCAGACCCGACACCCGGACCTCAGGCGACTGCATCTGACAGGGAAGCCCCTGACAGGAGGCCGCCCCTCAGGCATCTCCGGGACCAAGGAGAGGAGCCCCCGACAGGACGCCGGGCCCTCAGGTGACTCCGTGACAGGATGGCTGCCCGAGAATTTTAAGTTTCTTTGGAGGCTAGAAACCCACACATTTTAAGACTTAACCAGGAGGACCTTCCAGATGGTGGAGGAGTAAGATGTGGAGATCACCTTCCTCCCCACAAATACATGAAAAATACATCTACATGTGGAACAACTCCTACAGAACACCTACTGAACACTGGCAGAAGACCGCAGACTTCCCAAAAGGGTCTTGGTGCTCCGGCCAGCTGTCAGGCCTGAGCCTCTGAGGTGGGAGAGCCGAGTTCAGGACATTGGACCACCAGAGTCCTCCTGGTCCCACGTAATACCAGTCAGTGAGAGCTCTCCCAGACATCTCTGTCTCAACGCTAAGACCCAGCTCCACTCAACGAGCAGCAAGCTCCAGTGCTGGACACTGCATTCCAAACAACTAGCAAGACAGGAACACAACCCCACCCATTAGCAGAGAGGCTGCCTAAAATCACAGACACCCCAAAACACACCAGCAGATGCGGTCCTGCCCACCAGAAAGACAAGATCCAGCCTCATCCACCAGAACACAGGCACCAGTCCCTTCCACCAGGAAGCCTACACAACCCCCTGAACCAACCTTATCCACTGGGGACAGACACCAAAAACAACGGGAACTACGAGCCTGCAGCCTGCAAAAAGGAGACCCCAAACACAGTAAGATAAGCAAAATGAGAAGACAGAGAAACACACAGCAGATGACGGAGCAAGGTAAAAACCCATCAGACCAAACAAATGAAGAGGAAACAGGCAGTCTACCTGAAAAAGAATTCAGAGTAATGATAGTAAAGGTGATCCAAAATCTTGGAAATAGAATGGAGAAAATACAAGAAATGTTTAACAAGGACCTAGAAGAACTAAAGAGCAAACAAACAATGATGAACAACACAATAAATGAAATTAAAAATTCTCTAGAAGGAATCAATAGCAGATAACTGAGGCAGAAGAATGGATAATTGACCTGGAAGATAAAATAGTGGAAATAACTACCACAGAGCAGAATAAAGAAAAAAGAATGAAAAGAGTTGAGGACAGTCACAGAGACCTTTGGGACAACATTAAATGGACCAACGTTCGAATTATAGGGGTCCCAGAAGAAGAAGAGAAAAAGAAAGGGACGAAGAAAATATTTGAAGAGACTATAGTTGAAAACTTCCCTAATATGGGAAAGGAGATAGTGAATCAAGTCCAGGAAGAACAGAGAGTCCCATACAGGATATATCCAAGGAGAAAAACGCCAAGACACAAATTAATCAAACTATCAAAAATTAAATACAAAGAAAAAATACTGAAAAGCAGCAAGGGGAAAGCAACAAATAACATAAAAGGGAATCCCCATAATGTTAACAGCTGATCTTTCAGCAGAAACTCTGCAAGCCAGAAGGGAGTGGCAGGACATATTTTATATGATGAACGGGAAAAACCTACAACCAAGATTACTCTGCCCAGCAAGGATCTCATTCAGATTCGATGGAGAAATTAAAACCTTTACAGACAAGCAAACGCTAAGAGAATTCAGCACCACCAAACCAGCTTTACAACAACTGCTAAAGGAACTTCTCTAGGCAGAAAACACAAGAGAAGGAAAAGACCTACAGTAACAAACCCAAAACAATTAAGAAAATGGTAATAGGAACATACATATCGATAATTACCTTAAATGTAAATGGTTTAAATGCTCCAACCAAAAGACATAGACAGGCTGAATGGATACAAAAGCAAGATCTGTATATATGCTGTCTACAAGGCACCCACTTCAGACCTAGGGACACATACAGACTGAAAGTGAGGGGATGGAAAAAGATATTCCATGCAAATGGAAATCAAAAGAAAGCTGGAGTAGCAATTCTCATATCAGAAAAAATAGACTTTAAAATAAAGACTGTTACAAGAGACAAAGAAGGACACTACATAATGATCAAGGGGTCAGTCCAAGAAGAAGATATAACAGTTGTAAATATTTATGCACCCAACATAGGAGGGCCTCAATACATAAGGTTAACAGCCATAAAACGGGAAATTAACAGTAACACAGTCATAGTAGGGGACTTTAACACCCCACTTTCACCAATGGACAGATCATCCAAAATGAAGATAAATAAGGAAACACAACCTTTAAATGGCACATTCAACAAGATGGATTTACCTGATATTTATAGGACATTCCATCCAAAAACAACAGAATACAATTTCTTCTCAAGTGCTCATGGAACATTCTCCAGGATAGATCATATCTTAGGTCACAAATCAAGCCTTGGTAAATATAAGAAAATTGAAATCATATCAGGTATCCTTTCCCACCACAATGCTATGAGACTAGGTATCAATCACAGGAAAAAAACTGTAAAAAATACAAACACATGGAGACTAAACAATGCACTACTAAATAACTAAGAGATCACTGAAGAAATCAAAGAGGAAATCAAAAAATACCTAGAAAAAAATGACAATGAAAACACGACAACCCAAAACCTATGGAATGCAGCCAAAGCAGTTCTAAAAGGGAAGTTTATACCAATAAAATCCTACCTCAAGAAACAAGAAACATCTCAAATAAACAACCTAACCTTACACCTAAATAAATTAGAGAAAGAAGAACAAAAACCTCCAGTGTTAGCAGAAGGAAACAAATCATAAAGATCAGATCAGAAATAAATGAAACAGAAGTGAAGGAAATGATAGCAAATATCAATAAAACTAAAAGATTTTTCTTTGAGAAGATAAACAAAATTGATAAACCATTAGCCAGACTCATCAAGAAAATAAGGCAGAAGGCTCAAATCAACAGAATTAGAAATGAAAAAGGAGAAGTAACAACTGACACTGCAGAAATACAAAGGATCATGAGAGATTACTACAAGCAACTCTATGCCAATAAAATGGACAACCTGGAAGAAATGGACAAATTCTTAGAAAAGCACAACCTTCTGAGACTGAACCAGGAAGAAATAGAAAATATAAACAGACCAATCACAAGCACTGAAATTGAGACTGTGATTTAAAATCTTTCAACAAACAAAAGCCCAGGACCAGATGGCTTCACAGGCAAACTCCATCACACATTTACAGAAGAGCTAACACCAGCAGAGGGAGGAACACTCTCAAACTCATTCTACAAGGCCACCATCACCCTGATACCAAAACCAGACAAAGACGTCACAAAAAATGAGAACTACAGGCCAATATCACTGATGAACATAGATGCAAAAATCCTCCACAAAATACTAGCAAACAGAATCCAATAGCACATTAAAAGGAACATACACCCTGATCAAGTGAGGTTTATCCCAGGAACGCAAGGATTCTTCAATATACGCAAATTAATAAATGCGATACACCATATTAACAAATTGAAGGAGAAAAACCATATGATCATCTCAATAGACACAGTAAAGCTTTTGACAAAATTCAACACCCATTTCTGATAAAAACTCTCCAGAAAGTAGGCATAGAGGGAACTTACCTCAACATAATAAAGGCCATATATGACAAACCCACAGCCAACATCACTCTCAATGGTGAAAAACTGAAACCATTTCCACTAAGATCAGGAACAAGGCAAGGTTGCCCACTCTCACCACTATTATTCAATATAATTTTGGAAGTTTTAGCCACAGTAATCAGAGAAGAAAAAGAAATAAAAGGATTCCAAATCGGAAAAGAAGAAGTAAAACTGTCAATGTTTGCAGATGACATGATACTATACATAGAGAATCCTAAAGATGCTACCAGAAAACTTCTAGAGCTAATCAATGAAGTTGGTAAAGTAGCAGGATACAAAATTAATGCACAGATATCTCTTGCATTCCTATACACTAATGATGAAAAATCTGAAAGAGAAATTAAGGAAACGCTCCTATTTACCACTGCAACAAAAAGAATACAATACCTAGGAATAAACCTACCTAAGGAGATAAAAGACCTGTATGCAGAAAACTATAAGAGACTGATGAAAGAAATTAAAGTTGATACACAGAGATGGAGAGATATACAATGTTCTTGGATTGGGAAAATCAACATTGTGAAAAAGACTATACTACCTAGAGCAATCTGCAGATTCAATGCAATCCCTATCAAACTACCAATGGCATTTTTCACGGAACTAGAACAAAAAATTTCACAATTTGTATGGAAATACAAAAGACCCTGAATAGCCAAAGCAATCTTGAGAAAGAAAAACAGAGCTGGAGGAATCAGGCTCCCTGACTTCAGACTATACTCCAAAGCTACAGTAATCAAGACAGTATGGTACTGGCACAAAAACAAATATAGATCAATGGAACAGGATAGAAAGCCCAGAGATAAACCCACACATATATGGTCACCTTATCTTTTTCTTTTTTTTAACCGTACACGGGCCTCTCACTGTTGTGTTCTCTCCCGTTGCAGAGCACAGGCTCCAGACACGCAGGCTCAGCAGCCATGGCTCATGGGCCCAGCCGCTCTGCGGCATGTGGGTTCTTCCTGGACTGGGGCACGAACCCGTGTCCCCTGCATCGGCAGGCAGACTCTCAACCACTGCGCCACCAGGGAAGTCCAGTCACCTTACCTTTTATAAAGGAGGCAAGAATATACAGTGGAGGGACTTCCCTGGTGGTGCAGTGGTTGAGGGTCTGCCTGCCAATACAGAGGACACTGGTTCGAGCCCTGACCCGGGAAGATCCCACATGCCTCGGAGCAGCTGGGTCTGTGCACCACAGCTACTGGGCCTGCACTCTGGAGACCATGTGCCACAACTACTGAGCCCGTGAACCACAACTGCTGAAGCCCACGCGACTAGAGCCGGTGCTCCACAGCAAGAGAAGCCACTGCAATGAGAAGCCCACGCACTGCAACAAAGAGTAGCCCCCTGCTCACGCAACTGGAGAAGGCCCGCACACCTCAATGAAGACCCAACGCAGCCAAAAATAAATAAATAAAATTATTTTTTTTAAAAAAAGAATATACGGTGGAGAAAAGACAGCCTCTTCAATAAGTGGTGCTGGGAAAACTGGGCAGCTACATGTAAAAGAGTGAAATTAGAACACTCCCTAACACCATATACAAAAATAAACTCAAAATGGATTAAAGACGTAACTGTAAGGCCAGACACTATCAAACTCCTAGAGAAAAACATAGGCAGAACACTCTATGACATAAATCACAGCAAGATCCTTTTTGACCCACCTCCTAGAGAAATGGAAATAAAAACAAAAATAAACAAATGGGACCTAATGGAACTTAAAAGCTTTTGCACAGCAAAGGAAACCATAAACAAGATGAAAAGACAACCCTCAGAAGGGGAGAAAATATTTGCAAACAAAGCAACTGACAAAAGATTAATCTCCAAAATATACAAACAGCTCATGCAGCTCAATATGAAAAAAACAAACAACCCAATCCCAAACTGGGCAGAAGACCTAAATAGACATTTCTCCAAAGTAGATATACCGATTGCCAACAAACACATGAAAGGATGCCCAACATCACTAATCATTAGAGAAATGCAAATGAAAACTACAATGAGGTCTCTCAACACACTGGTCAGAATGGCCATCATCAAAAAAATCTACAAACCATAAATGCTGGAGAGGGTATGGAGAAAAGGGAACCCTCTTACACTGTTGATGGGAATGTAAATTGATACAACCACTATGGAGAACAGTATGGAGGTTCCTTAAAAAACTAAAAATAGAACTACCATACGACGCAGCAATCCCACTACTGGGCATACACCCTGAGAAAACCGTAACTCAAAAAGAGTCGTGTACCACACTGTTCATTGCAGCACTGTTTACAATAGCCAGGACATGGAAACAACCTAAGTGTCCATCGACAGATGAACGGATAAAGAAGATGTGGCACGTATATACAATGGAATATTAGTCATAAAAAGAAACAAAATTGAGTGATTTGTCATGAGGTGGATGGACCTAGAGACTGTCATACAGAGGGAAGTAAGTCAGAAAGAGAAAAATAAATACTGTACGCTAACACATATATATGGAATCTAAAAAAATAAATGGTTCTGACTCACCTAGGGGCAGGACAGGAATAAAGACACAGACGTAGAGAATGGACTTGATGACACAGCGGGGGAAGGGTAAGCTGGGACGAAGTGAGAGAGTAACACTGACATATACACACTACCAAATGTAAAATAGATAGCTAGTGGGAAGCAGCTGCATAGCACAGGGAGATCAGCTCGGAGCTTTGTGACCACCTAGAGGGGTGGGATAGGGAGGGTGGGAGGGAGACGCAAGAGGGAAGAGATATGGGGATATATGTATATGTATAGCTGATTCACTTTGTTATAAAGCAGAAACTAACACAACATAGTAAAGCAATTATACTCCAATAAAGATGTTAAAAAAAAAAAAGAATCAACAAGAAAAAGAAGAGTGAGACAGAGGTTTTAGGAATTCGTAGGGTCCTGTTTTGGGATGGAGGCGTTGAGCAGGAGAGGAACGTGTAATTCTGACTGTGATGTTGTTGAAACAGAGAAGGTATTTTGAAGACGCTGGCGTAGTGTGGTGGTGATCACCGCTGGGAGGCTTTGGTATGGTTCTCAGAGAAGGGGGAAGGGAGGGAGAGAGAGTGGGCAAGCAGAACTCAAGGTTAGTTTGGTGCCAGCACAAGGACGGGGTAGAAGTCAGGCCATAGCTTGACTTTGTCTTGGTGCAAGTCAGTTTTTGCCTGCTCCTTGTGCATGAGAGCATTTTTAGGCTATTGAATAAAATTTTTATGCCTCAGGGTAGAATAACAGAGTGGGAAGTGTTGACTTAAATTGTTTTTTGAAGCAAGCATAAATGTCAGAATTTAGGAGAATTGTATGCTGGAAAAAGATTAGTTTAGAAGGGGGAACTTTTTTCTACTTTTTCTCATTTGACTGTAAGTATTTGTCACACATAATCATCTTGCCTGCTTTTACAATGTAGGATTTCCATGTACATGAGTATATATAGTGCACATTTTTTCCCATTAAAATGGCCAGTGTTGATATACTCGGTATTAGTTCCTAGTCCATTCAGACTTTTAGCCATTGGAAAGAATAGCTATTAAAAAGGAAGAGAAGGTTTTCTATTATGCTTACTGGCTTATAACGTACAAATAGGGTAATGGGAGGGGTTATCGAGAACTCTTACTAAGGGGATGATTGTTCTAGAGAGAGGTTTCTCGTCTTCCCACTTACCTCCTCTCTAGTAGTTCACTGACAAGTTGACAGAAGTGAATGAAAGTGAATTAAATCCGTCAGACTCACAACTTTTATCAGATAAAAGACTTGGAATAGAGGGTTTACATATTGTTTATAGAGAAACCTTTACATCCCTTATTGACTCACCAGTGCATCCTGTTCCTAAACCTGTATAAGTAAATAATAGTTGCTTAAATAGATAAAATTAGAATTCCTTCCCCAAGTCCTGTTGTTAGATGAGGATCCCCCTGTTATTGGCTGGTGTTTTCTCTTCTTGCATTTGTTGGCATGGTCCCATTGTCAAACTCTTGGGGCACTAATCGGCACTGACTCAATCTTGTCCCCCTTTGTCTCATTATAGTAGCTCCTGCGACTGGATTACAGTTCTGTGTCTTGTGGGTTGGCAGTAGGGAAGAGGACTTCCTTCCGACACTCGTGCTCAAGCAGCTGTTTCTCCCAAAACACCAGTTTCCCCAGGCCCCAGCTGGTTCCTCCCCGCTGAGAAGCCAGAATATGCCCAAGTCACAGCTAGACCAAGTTCATCCCATGAGAGTGCAAATGACTGCGATGCCTTTTCCCAGCATAAGCTTTTATCCTCTTTGTCAAGAGCTTATTTTGTCATCCTCCTTCCCTTCCCCTATAAATAATCCATTTTCCCCTCACCAGACTCACGGAACAGAGAGAGGCACGCCCATGTCATATGCCTGCACTGAGCATTCTTTCTGTAGTTTTTACTTGCTTGGCCTTTTGGTTCTTTTCTTTCATCCCTATCAGGATCTCCAGACTGAGGTCGTGGAAGGTCTGAGTTAAAACCGATACCGAGTACTTTTCATCTGAAAACCTGAGCTCCATGCTTTCTGGATACGGCAGAAGTTTCCCCTGTCTGCAGCAACCCTTGCCATACTTTTGCTTCACTATTTCCATTTCGAGGTTTAGAGGCCCTGGTGATAGGGAGGAACTATAAATAAGAACAACCCCGAGAGTGATAGGATGAGCTCAGATGATCCTTAAATTTTTGGCCTTTCTCTTGGTTTAGAATTCCTTAAGACCTATTATGGTGACTTATTTCACTTGACTCAGAATACTCAGAATCCCCTTTAGAGCTCCTTATGTCACTTACAGAAAGTGACATAACATGGCTCTGATATCTGTCAACTCACTGCTTATTGAAATGCCTTTTATTATAATGCTCAAAGTAAAGAGGGGGTGAAGTGGACACTACCTTAATGATATTTTACACACATACTTAATTGCCCTGAGGAAGTTCAGTTACATGAGTTGTAACATAAATTGACTAAGTTCTCTACTCTTCTTTTGTTTGACAAGTTCAGTTGTTGTTTAACAGATTTTCCTTATGGGAGGTAAGCTTATGCTTTCTAAGGATGAATGAATGCCTTGCAACTAAACTGGTATGTTGGAGTTTAAGCGTATCAAAGAGCTGATTCTTTTTAAAAACTTCCTAGTAGAAATGCACTACCCACAAAGAGGTTTTGTAAATAATCTGGATGATTAATACGTATATGTAGTCATGCTGATAGCTTATTTGAGATATCCATGTTATAAATATTGATGCAGTATCCTTAAATAAGGAATACTATACATTATATGTGTATACATATATATTCCAGAGTGGTAATATATTCAACTTAATCTTTATTTGACCTCTGAAGGCCTCCCAAATTTGGAAGGGCCATTGATATTTCCTCATAACCAGAGTCCTAGGACTTGGCTTCTGTATAGACATCGGAGGAAATGCCCAAGGACTTTTGTGTGCTTATTGTAGTAATTGTCCTCACTGTCCAGAACATTATTCCTTCCGGCTAATTCATCTTGCTCCTTTTTGCCTCCTTCCTTCCATGTGAGGGTTTAGAAGATAAATTATACTCAGGGGTTAAAGTTCTCTGCAAGTTCACACTGCAAATTGTAGAAAGAAAACCAGAAATTTACACTTCTACCCTTTATCTTAATTCCTAGCCTGTGCTAAACTCTTAGGATCTATAACCACCTCATATGATGGTCTGGAATTCTCCTGGTTTCAGTGGACCAGAGAGAACTGTGGCAGTCAGACCTCCATTGCATATTTCCTGGCCATATAGTCAAAATGGTAAAAGAATGAAATGGTCAGATCTCTAACCTTTCCATTTCTTTGCTTTATAAATGAATCACAGTGATCTACGAGTGAAAGAATGTAGCTCACCAGTGTCATTTGGGATCTTCTAAAGTAGTAGGAAACTCTGCATTCTTCAGACCAACTTGTGGCATGCCAGCACATTCCTCTGCAATGAGGTGGAGAAACACTGGTGGCGTCTGGGATTTGTAGGGCTGGGTCGGGGAGCTGCTGTTTAAAAATACATTTAATTATATTCCTTCTCTGCAGTAATATTGATACCATTTTTAGCCCATTACAAATGCTGTGATTTTCATTTAAATCATGTCCATTATCTTATTGACCTAGTTTTTATTTTGTAATCAAAATGTTCTATTTCTGGATAGCTTAGGCCAGAATCTTTTTTTTTTTTCTTTTTTAAGGCTATGGACCCTTTGTGGACTTTTTTCTTCCATATCTGTGTGTAGATGGGCTGCCTCTGCGTGCACTGAATTATAGAAAATGATACTATCTTGTTCTCTTTAAGGATGCAGCTTTGCTCTATTTAATTTGGCAGGATGCCCTGGGACCTCACATCTGGTGACTTTTTTTGATGAATGGGTGATGGGAGAGTTAAGAAATTCTGCTTGTATTCAAAATGACAGGCAGAGGTCTTGATTATCTTTTTTCCTTCTTTCTTTGCTCTCCCTCTGCTCTTCTGCCCTGTCTCTCTTTTCAGCTTTCTCTTCTTTCCTCTCCACTCCTCCCCCATATGCTATCAACCTCTTACAGAGTTCTACTCATCCGTGCTCTGTCCTCACATGCTCTTTGATACTCGTCGGATCCCACTTATATTAGGCCTTTGCCTTTTCTATGTTTCTTTCCCTCCTATTTTCTTCTTGCTCTCTTCCTTACCTTCTCTCTCTTGGTCTCAGCAATACAGGCCGTATTCTTCATTTCTCGGCTCTGGCTGGAAGCTTGTTCCGGGGAGAACCCCTCTGGAGGTGTTCCTGGGGCTCCAATCCTGGGGCTCATCTTTCATCAGTGTCTGATCAGGGCCTTGAGACCCCTGAGGAACTTTCCACTTTACCTTCAAGGTTTTTTTTTCAGTATTATTTCTCACAATCCTTCTTGACACATGAAGGTACTTTGTTCTTTTCTCCAGACAATGAGCAGAATCAGGGAATTTTAGGATGCAGAGTGACCAGCCATCTTATTTTGCAGGTGAGGGAGTAGGAGACCTGAGAATGGTTTCTCCTAAGATTTAAGGCAATCTAATGGCAGAACCACTCAACTACCCCATTTCCTGACTCCTGTTTTGGGGGTCTCGCTCTTCCTTAGCCAGGAAGTCGTGTAGATGTTTTGTCTGGTTCCTGTTAGCACTCATTTCTCTCAATCACCGTTAACCTTCTCAAATATTGTTTGGCTTAAATGATATTTTAGAGTAACTGAGTCTTAAATGTGTCACTTTCTTGTCAAAAGAAGACACAAAAGATGAAGTGCAGTGACAAGAGTCTCCCTCTGAGTTGTTGGGGATTTTCTCAGGAATACTCTTTTGCTCCAGGTCATTTCTGTTGATGTATTCATTCCTGAGAACTGGTAGATGACTATGACATATAATATTCAAGCTTGAACTCCTTCCTGCCTAACTGGAGTCTCTCTGCTAATCAGGAAACCACAGTTAAAGCTGTGTCCTGAACTCTGCCCAGCACGTCAGCTTGGCCAGGAAGGATAGGGAAACCCTATTGGTAGCAGCCACGGGGGACTAAGGGAGTAACTGGAGGTCAGCTAGGAGCTTAGCAGGGAAGGCATCAGCACAGGGGACATTCCAGCCACCCAATTGTCTCCTTGTCTTCTAAAGTTTCTCTGTGGTTGAGGTCAAGGAAAACCCAGGATGTCAGCCCCCGGGCTAGCAACCCTACACTTTGGTATTTTATGATCTAACAACAATTTTTTTTTTTTAAATTCAGGAGGCTCAGTATAGGGTTGTTAGCTTTCATCTTGAGAAGTAAGGATATTAAAAACAGCAGTAGAAAAATTGTCATATAATGTTATAATCTTTTCATAAAAGAAAAGATATTTCAGCACCAGAAGTAGGAAGAATATAATCTCAGAATAAAGGCGAGTCTTCTATACCACACACATAGAGCTTCCAGAAAAACTCATATTGGGTTGTCCAGATTTTTCTTATTAAACCACAGGCCAGTATAAATTTTGTCCTAGAAGCAGTGTTGACCTGTGATACTTGGGAACCTCCAGCCTTCACTCCATGGCTAGTAGACCCCTGCCCCCTCTCCGGGGAGAGCACAGAAGAATGCACAAGGAAGATGGCCTATGAAATAGCGCCTCAGTAATAGGAAGTGTTCAGTAAATGGTGTTTATTTTTATTCTCTCTTGGAGAAGTGAATTAGGCTATTCATTAGAATGACTATTTTAGGTTGGGCTTCAAGGGACACTGCTTTTCTTTGCTTCTTTTCTTTGTAGACTGAGGTCTGATCTTCAGCTCTGTAGATCTGAAGGTTGATTTGATCAGTTACCTCATGGATGATCTGGGAAGACTTACACTTCCCAAGTTCAGACGAGGCTAATCCATAAACAAAAATGCCGGCTTGTTGCTTTACATGTACAAGATATGCTTTTTCAGAGACCACATCAATGAATCAGTCTGCCCAAATCCCATGTCCTCCCTACAGTGGGGGTGAGGGGGGATGGATGCTGGTGTGGGAGAGGGCAATCACGGCATCCACTTTCCTTGGGGACGACAGACTCAGAGTAGCAGGAACTGGTAGACTGAATTTATTCCAGCAATTTAGGGAGCCCATTGTATTCACTGCCGTTGTTTTTTTTTTTTTCTCTCCTTTGGACATTCCTCCTCGTTGAGAGACAGTAAAGCAGAGCGGTTAAGTGCAAAGGCTCTGGAGCCGAAATGTCTGGAAATCCAGGCTTTACCTCTTACTGGGTGTGTGACATTGGGTAATTTATTTGACCTCTCTGCTTCAGTGTTGTCATCTGTAAAATGGAGACATTAATAGAATTTACCTCATAGGTTTGCTTTGATGAGGAAAGGAGTTGATACGTGGAAAGTGCTTAGGAGTGTTTGGCATATAATAAATGATCAATACATATGTATTATTATTCTAATGAATATTATTGAGGAAGCTAGTGGACATGGAAAAATGAATACAAATTAGATGGGCAGAATTGGTTAGATTCTTACGCTCTAACTTTCCTTACTGTAGAATTCAACTCTCTGGTAACCTTTGGTTTCGGTTTTTACCCTTCACCATTTCAGTAGATTTTCATATCATGTCACGCTGTCTAGATTGTTTTTCACTGTGTACTGTTCCCTGCTGACATGGAGAGATACTCTGATCTGAAGCTGTCAAGTCTTCTCTTCCCAGCGTGCACCTTTGGAGAGGCTTCTGTTCTCAGTGCGGTGGACTCCTGTCTGGGTCTCTTCCATAGGTCACTGTTTCCCAGACTTTCCCCCTTGAGTTTGAACTCGCCTTATCTGGAGGTGGTAGGTCTTGACATACCAGATGGGCATGAACCTGTATGCTAAGATAGCGAGTGATGCTGAGACACCTGTGTAGATGTGCTTTAAAATAAGTAGCAAAAATAATTGTAAAGCTGATTCTGTGACTAGCTTTTTATGTGCTTCCTCATATTTTGCTAAGCCCACAGGGCAAGGTGACAAATAACCTGATTATATTCCATTTCTCCATCCCCTGGAGAAACTTAACAACTATTTTCCAGGGGGAGTCAGTGCCAGATTGACTGGTATTCAGGATGCCTTTTATAGGAATGCATGCATTCCATCTAATCTATAGATGTGTTTAGCACCTGTAGTGTGATCATTTTTCAATTTCCTCACTAAACTTACAGTAATAAATTACAAGTTTTAGCCATTAAAATATTTTACTATAAAATATTCCAGGTACATTGGCCACTGAAGCAAACTAATCCACTTACCACCTATCTGTGGTGTAATGAAAAACCAAAACTGATAATCAGCTAATCCTTCTTTTTTTTTTTTTTGAAGTATAGTTGATTCACATTGTTGTGTTAGTTTCAGGTGTACAGCACAGTGATTCAGTTGTATATATTCTTTTTCAGATTCTTTTCCCTTATAGGTTATTACAAAATATTGAGTAGACTTCCCTGTGCTATACAGTAGGTCCTTGATGGTTATCTTTTTTTTTTTTTTTTTCTGTGGTACGCGGGCCTCTCACTGTTGTGGCCCCTCCCGTTGCGGAGCACAGGCTCAGCGGCCATGGCTCATGGGCCCAGCCACTCCGCGGCATGTGGGATCTTCCCGGACCGGGGCACGAACCCGCGTCCCGTGCGTCGGCAGGCAGACTCTCAACCACTGCACCACCAGGGAAGCCCATGTTTATCTATTTTATATACAGTAGGGTATATACATTAATCCCAACCTGCTAATTTATCCGTCCCCCACCCCTTTCCCCTTTGGTAACCATAAGTTTGTAAAACTTTCCTTCTGTAAGTAACACTATCAGTTCACATAGATACTTTTCCTCACTACTCTGTTGTGTTCCCATCTCTGTAAGCAAAGATTTCCTCCCTGACCCCTTCCTTATTTTCCAAGGCAGCTGGAATTAGCGATGTGATTGGGCTGTTGGTCTTGCTTGTTCATTGCCAGTTGAGAAGTCAAATGCTAGGTATTCAGAGGGGAAGAGTTGAGGTCAGCTGGAAGGACTGTTTCTAGTTTTGTGGTCAAGATTTTTTGTAGAGAGTGTTACAATCTTGCTGTCAAAGTTGTGCTGGGTTCTCTACTAAGGCATGGGCACCTGTCCGTCCTCTGCAGTGGCGCAGTCATGTAAAATGACCACCAGCTCCTTCCTAGGGGCCAGCTGCACCTGTAGGCCAGGTCAACCATGTGCAGTAAGTGACAATGTCAAGAAACTTCATATGAAGACTTGAAATCAGCCAATGAAGAGCCAGCCTTTTTCCCATCTATACCTTGGGCATGAGAATGTCCTCTTTGGGTTCTACTTTGCAATTTGGTAGACGAGGATAGTCTGAAGATTGTTCTGTTCATCCCAGGAGCTGAGGCTCTGTGGGGTAAAGATACCCTTAACAGCCCAGCTCAGCTTTAGGTTCTAGGATCTTGAGGTCAAGAATTTTCTTACATTGAATCCCACGAAGTAGATGTGAAAGGTGCTTAAATGGAAGGTGTAACTATCTGTTTTCTAATTCATTAGAAATTTTAACCTGGAGCTGCAGAGCTCCCAGACCTCTCACAGAGGCTCAGCGACACCCCTCATGGTCTGGATCTGGGCTATATTCTCCTGCCAGGCCTTAGCCAGCCCCAAAGTTTCAGCCCTCTTCTCTGAGCAAATGACTGCCAAGTCCCATCTTCAGATAGCCCCTATCCCAAGCCTCAGACCACATTTCCAAAAGCTTGTATGACATCCTGCTCTGGGTTGCCATGGCCCATCACAGCCTGCCCAACAAGGCTGCCCACAGCCTGCCTCACCCAGTATTGCCTGCCCTCTCCGCCATTTGTGATGCTCCCACTGTGGTGTCCACTCAGTCTTCAAATGAGGGTCAGTCCATCTTCACAGGCTTCCTCCAAGGAACTCTTCCCAGCATAATGTCCTTACTTTTCATTTTTGATTCCCACTCTTAATTTTATTCGTTAAGATTAATCTTAACGAATAATCTTTTAAGATTATTCGTTAGAAGAGAGGTCAGATTGGGGAATTAGGTGCAACTCGTGGCTGGGCATGTCCTACACACTGTGCAGGAAGTAGAGAATGAGCAGAACTGGGCCAGTCTGATGCTTTGAAAACGATGGCTCTGGGCAAGTTGCTTGGCTTTTCTGAGGCTCAGTTTGCATACCTGTAAATTGGGGATGCCTTGCTCACAGGGTGCCTGTGAAGGCCTGATATCATAGGTGAGGAATCGGGCAAGGAAGTATTAATGACACTTGGGAATGTGGCATCCATCTTATCTCTGGCTCTGTACAAAAGAGAGATGTTTAGGATTGCAGTTCCACATGGCTGTGGCTGGTTCTCAATCCCTTATGTGCCCGGGCATGTGAGAAAGTGCTAACATTTGTTCAGCACGCTGGGGTCACCCAGCTACCCTGGGCCGTCCCTGACTGCTTGAGGGCTGAGGGGATCAGTATCTCCACAGCCTATGGAGATGCATTTGAGACATGTCATGGTTGAGAACTGTCTCACAGTTCACAAGAGACCTGCCACCTTCCCTGGCGGTATCCATTTTTACCATGGCTATTTAAAAATTTGTGTGTAAGTGTTTATTCCATTTAGTCAGAGACGTGACAGAGTGGAGCCAGAGTCAAGGCATTACCCATTCTCTTGCTTCACACAGAAGGGTGTGTGATCATAGAACATATCGGTGGAGACCCCTACTGGTTGGGACATTTACTGATACCCTACATTCTCACTAGGGAGGATCCTGAGACCACTTTTCTGCTCCCTCCACACAGGATGTGGAGCTGCTGACAGCCCTGTGGGTCTCCACACTCCATGCATCCCCCAGAGAGGTTTGGCCACCAAAGGGGATGCCCTGGGAAGTTCGTCCAGGATTTCCTGTGCTGCTGGGGCAGCTTCCTGCACTGGGCAGCAAACCAAAGGTCACAGACTTTGCAAATGCACCGCCTTCATTGCTCAGTGGAAGGCCCGGACCACAGGGGTCCAAGTTAATTGATCACACTGGGAAAACTACTCATTGAAGTTGGGCGTAGCAGTATGACGGAGAAGTGACTGAACTGATTTAGGACAGGCTTAACTGAAGAGCTACGCTGCCTCAAATCCTTCATGGAAGTAGGCAGGATGTAAATAATAAATCATAAATAAATAAAACTCCAGAGCTAAATAAAACCCCTTTAAATATACCATCCCTCACAGCTGCAAGTATTGCAAAGTGGAATTAGCCAGGATGGACGATTAAGGGCTTTCACTCCTCAACACTGAGACTGGATTCAGGCTCAGATACTTTTCATCCAGAATATTTTTATCCAAACCCTGTATAGTAACAATGATGAGTAAAATGATAGACTGAGATCTGAAGTACTGAACCGAGGCAACTAAGTCGATTTTTCAATCCAGCTGGAATTTTAGGGATTCAACTTTTCAGTCAAAGGATCTTAAGATACAGTGTGAACCTCCACACCTCATAAAGCACCATCAGATAAGTATACACACACACACATAATGTATATGCCGTAGACATCTGTATATGCACTTATATATGTATAACATATACACATATATAGCTAAAATGCAGTATATTATATATAATATATAGACAGGTATATATACTTTAAAATATATAGCATATATACTTTTATGTAAATCCAATAGTTACTTTTAAGTATATAGTATATATTATAGAAAGTATATAGTATACATATACTTTAAAATACATAGTATATGTACTTTTACATATAATATACTATATATTTAAAAGTATATACATACCTGTATAGTATAGACATATATTTATATACTTATATAATATATATCCTGTCTTTTCATTTTTCTTTCTGTTTAGCCAAAAGCACAGCTACTTTTTCTTTCTGTCCTGTTTACAGCAGTGTTACTTATTGCATCTTATGAGGAGGCTTATCCAATAGTCTGTAAGATAAAAATTAAGCAAACCCAAAAAAACAATACATCTTCCAAATGGCAAAAAAAAAAAAAAAATTGAGCCCAAATTATCCTTCAGAGTCTTAGGAAGGCATCAAGTTAGAGACCGACCTACAGTTCCTCCCTAGGTCCAACTTGGTCATTTTCCCCCCTCCATTATTGGAATAGATCATTAGCTATTTCTTTGGTTGAGCCTCTAATGAGGTACAGAGAAGCTCATTGGATCCACTCAGCCATCAGGCTCTGCTCTTTTCCTTCTGGCAAGTGCCAGATGTCTGTGGCATGCTGGGGTAGTCAGCTGCTCCCTTGTGGGCCCTCCTCCTTCTCCAGTCAGTTCAGTTGGGAGCCAGTTGAGAGTTGCTTGTTGCCAAACCTGTTTATGCCAGTTGTACTTTTTCCATTTAGGACATGTAGCTAAATATTATGTAAACAGATATATATGAGTGTGAAAAGGAGAGGTGTTTCTATGAAAAGTATACTGTTGTCTTGGACAGACTTGTCAATGATGAATTTGATTTAAAAAAAACCAAAAACTGTAGCCAAATTAAGTGTAAACAAGATAATTCTAAAAGATTAGGGGAAAATTTATAGAAATCTAGGCAGCTTCCCCAGTCAGATTGCTTTTCAGTTGTTTGGGGGTTGTTTTCTTCTTTAAGAAACTAAACCTGAAAATCACAGTAGATCTCTGGTTTATACAGGAAAGACAATTGGGAATTCCAGACAGTTGGACCCATCATCAGAGACAAGGCATTGCTCCTGTACCAAATTTGTGAATGAGTGTACGCTCATATATTTAAATATCTATGAATAAATGTCAGTTGATATATATAACAAGAGTATCATTTTTATGATTCCATGCTTCAACCAGTTTTTTTTTTTTTAGATTGTCAACCCAATCCAAGCTACTATATGTGTTGGATTAGAGAGTTTCTTTTTTAGTTGCGGCATGTTGTGTAAAATATACATGTCTACTGAGCATATCAAGATGCTTACACTATGTGATTTACAAGAGAGCTGAGCCAGGCTGAGGAGAGAGCAGACACCTCCTTTAGCACCCTCATCCAAGGACACATGCTAATTGAAGGAAACTGTAGGCTGAACCCTTTGCGCAAGCTCTCTGGAGCACATTCACTTTCTGTCTCCCATCCTCTCTCCCCTCTCTACCACCTCCTGTTCTTCTTTCTACTTTTCTCTCCTTACGCAAATGTAGAGGTCAAAGAACTCTGAAATAAATAGGGGAGAAGCCATTTGGAGCTGAACAACAATATATTTCAAAGCACTTGTTCCAAGAAAGATAGGATCTTTGGCTTAAAACGGTTTGAATATATGTTTATTTATGTGAACTCAGCAGAGAGAGAGAGAGAGAGAGAGAGAGAGAGAGAGAGAAGGAGAGGGAATTCCTTTAAATAACGAGCTTTGATTTATTACAATGTGGCTTACGTTAGATGGTTTAGGAATATACCTATTTCTCATGAAGTGAGGTCAGGATATAGCGAAAGAAATCTTATTTGCAGTGTCCTAAAATCCAGTGTGTTTTAAGTCATTTTTTATCCTCTTTGGTCTAAAAACATTGTGGAAAGACCTCCCTCTATTTCTGTGCTGTGTCCAGACTCTGTATCAGAGTGCAAACAACTGCAGGAAAAATGTGAGAATGCCTGTGGATTCCGGACATGTTAACAGAGGTATCTGAGAACCTCAGGAAGAATAATATTTTACAGTGAGGTGGTTGTCGTCTTGAACAATAGAAGCCATATGAATGTGCTTTAATTTATGCTAATGTGGAATGCTTAAGATCATAAAACAGGTATGACGATTGGGTTCCTGTTCACCCAGGGAATGCGGCTCCCAAAGATAAGTACGCCAGAATATGAACTTCATGGGAAAGCATGAATCCACCCACCTCCAACAAGTAAGAGGCCGTCCTTCCTTTCAGTATTAGCTCTTAGGGGTTTGATTTTGATAGATTGTGAGGTATTTTATTCTAGAGCATAAACCAGATGCTTCTCTCAAGGTAATGAGGAACAACTGATGGCTGCCAGACAAACTAGAAAAGAAATGTTTCTCTCTGCAGTTCTGGACAATAATGCAATTTAATGGCATTTCACCTGAGTGGACTTTTAGGATGGATGGAGTTTTCTTTTGCCTCTCAGGGCATAGGTCCAGATTTGGAGCAGATGGTGGAAAAGATGGATGGCCACAGAGATCTCCAGGTGAAATTGGTTGGATTTCCTCAATCCTCAGTAATTCCTGTTTGATCATCATCCATGTCCATCTCTCTGACCCTACATAATGGACCCTGGTTTCTGAGGATTTTCTGGGTCCAGAATAACCAAAATGTGCTGACTAAACTCTGAACAGATTGAAAGAACTCCTCACCTGATATTTCAGGCTTCTGGAAGAAAGGGGCTGTGTCTCAACCTGGAATCTTATTTTCCTTACTTCGAGTAATAGTGGATTTTCTTTCCTCGTAATAAGAAGACACAACTAGGCAGGGTGTGAACCCTAAAGCTCAGGGAGTGAGTTTAAGAAACAAATTGCTTCCACTGTTGTTCAGGTAAAACCTAGTAAAAGAGAGACTTTTGGGCTCTTAGATTAAGTCTGGTGAGAGACTCGAAGTCCCCCGTAACTAAGCAAGACTGAGAGTTAGAGGTTACCCCAACTGTGGAATAAGGCATAAGAAGCAGCAGGTGATTGTGGGAAAACCCCAGAAGTGTTGTTCTGGGCCACTGAGGTCAAGAGGGGACCCTCAAGATCAATGGAAGGAGGGACCTATGGGAGGTACTAGGGATAGCGATGCTTTGTGGATTTAATTTTAAAATGTCTTTGTGAGGTCCTTGACCCGTGGCCTGATATTCTCGTTAACTTCCGTGTTAAGGTAGGCCTATTGACGTAATTGTTTTTGCTCATACTGGAGACTCTCCTGCTAACCAGTTTGTATTTATTATTTTTACTGTGGTTGTCATTAGCCTCCATTCAGAGCCAGATGCCTTTGATTTATAAATAGCATATATTGTCAAAGACACTTAACTAGAAGGACAAGTGATTCCCGCTTAAGATGAGAATTTCTGTGTGATTGACAGAGTGAGCATTAGCCTTTTGGTTGCCATAGGCCTTCGGACACATATGTGCCCCCATATGTTGGAGGAATGGAATATACCAGCAGACTAAAAGCTGGCAAATCACAGGTGCTTAAGACCCTGGAAGAAAGTGCCCCGGAGGTGTACACTTGGTTTTAAGAAAAGCTAAATAAGTGTGACATTTTCGATGGGCCTTCTCTTCACTTGAGCAGAATGACAATATTTTACTAGTCAACCAAGAGATAAATCAAGATTTAAACCAACTTCTCACCTACCACGCAAAGCTTAACCTCAGTAGTTATTAAAAATAAATGGGATTTATACAGATGTAGAAGCACCTATTTTATTTCCAATTTCAGGCTCTTGTATTTTGCAGTATGGTTTTAGATCTGTTTGTGAAGGCTGAATGGGGTAAAAACAGCCTGAGAAACAGCTGGGAGGGGAACAGGCTTTCAAGTCCAAGACAAAGTCCAGCCTCTGGGTTCAGCTGTTACCAGCTCACCAAGTGACCTCAGCCCAATTTCCTCACCTTGAACATGGAAACAATAATGCTTACTGTCTTCTTATGGGATGCAGTGATATCTGTGACTGGTGTCATTAGTGGCTTTGTGCTGAGAGATGAGGATAGAACCCCTCATCTCTTCCTCAGGGACCATGTATGGAGATCAGGGCTCCAGGGCCAGGAAGGGCATTGGCTTTTATTCTCTCCCTAGTCTCCATGGCAACTGCAGTATTGCTACCCCAGGTCATTCTGATTGAAGAGTCAAGGAAAGGTGCATGCCATGCCTCCACATCCTGACATTCTGCTGGATGACCTGCTCTCTTGGTCATCTTCTCCCAGCCCACTGTGCTGGTGACTTGGAGGAAGTCTCCATGGTCCCCCTCTTTCTTGCCGTCACCTGCCATTTGTTTCACCAATAACTGTGACTTCCAGGTGAATAGTAATTCTCCACTGACAGTTTTTCTCACATCCATCACTTTATTTTCTAGGTAACGTTTACTGAGTCCTTACCACGTGTAGGCACTGTGCTTACACTTCACTGTGTTATCATTTTGTTAACATGAGAGAACTGTGGATAAGAGAGGTTAAGAGAGCCCCCCAGACCTGACAGCTGCTCCATGGGGGCCCCCTCTCTCCCGAGGCTGCAGACACCCCTCACCCTGTGTCCTTGTGCCTTCTTGGTGCAGTTGTCCTCCGACTGTTCTCCCTCCTCCCGGCTCCCTCCTGTGGCCACCAGCAGATGGATCTCCCCATACCATGCCATGCTCTTCAAAAACTGCCACTTGTTTTTTCACGCACCAGCCCTTCAAAAGCTGACCTCGCGTGTCTTCGCTCCTGCTTTCCCAAAACCAGTTCTCAGCAACAGCCGAAATATTCTCTTTCCTAGTTCCTAAATACTCTTGTGCGTCTGCACGTGCGTCTTCCTCCACTGGAGACAGCCTGCCCTCATCTCCATCTCCCCACTTCCGCCCCATCCTTCAGGGCCGAGCACAGATTGGCAGCCTGTGCTGCCTTCTGTGACTGGCTGGACAAGAAACCGTTTCTCTTCCTTCTGAGTTTTTGTGGTACTGGCTGTGTAATCACTCAGAGGACATGGTAGATGACATGAGGCCTGGCTGCATACTATTCCTTTCTCTGGTCAAGATCCCTAGAAGGATCTTGTCCACAGGCAAGAAAGCCATAAAGAAGTTACTGGCAGTGTTAGGACTGGAGTTCAATTTCCCCAAATCCCAGACCGGTGATTTTTTCCTGTGATAACTTTTTACCTCTGTCCTTCCTTGCAGGGCACAGACTTTATCCTGTCTACATTTAAAGTTCATGTAGCGTCCAGTGTAGAGGCTTGTATCTAGGGGATAGTCAGTAACTATTTGTTGAAAGAAAGCAAGTGAAAGAAGATAAGAAGAAAAAAATAATAATAGCTAACACTGACATGCACTTCTATTTTAATTTTATTTATTTAAGTTTCTTTTGTTTTCTTTTTTTTTTTTTTTTGCGGTACGCGGGCCCCTCACCGTTGTGGCCTCTCCCGTTGCGGAGCACAGGCTCCTGACGCGCAGGCTCAGCAGCCACGGCTCACGGGCCCAGCTGCTCCGCGGCGTGTGGGATCTTCCCGGACCGGGGCACGAACCCATGTCCCCTGCATCGGCAGGCAGACTCTCAACCACTGCACCACCAGGGAAGCCCTCTTTTGTTTTCTTTTCTACAATTTTTATTGGAGTATAGTTATAGTTGATTTACAATGTTGTGTTAGTTTCAGGTACACAGCAAAGGGAATCAGTTATACATATACAGGTATTTTATTTTACTTTAATCCCCTTTCTAGTTTACTCCCTATAACATCCCTATGAAATAGGTACTGTTATCACCAGCCCCATTTTACAGGCAAGAGAGGTAAGTAACTTGCCCAAGGTCACAGAGCTGGTGAGTGACACTTATCAGGACCTGAACCCAGGGAGTCTGGCCCCCGAGTCTGTGCGCCTCCTGTGCCGTGTTCCCCTGTAGGGTCAGGGAGGACAGACAGACAGGGAAGGATACAGAAAGAAGCAGGGAGCTCAATTCAGTGTCCAAGATGACTGAGCAGAGGAAATTTAGATTAGGCTGCTGTGTTTCATCTTCCTTTAATTTAAAGGGAAGAGAAGCACCACTTACAAGCCAGGGCAGTGGCCAGGCTGCTGAGTCTGTAGCTGCTGCCTGGATCCCTGTTGCAAGGTAATTACTGTGAAACTCCCCAAACACAGCTCCACATCTTCTTCCTTGTAGTCTCTTCATTATAGGAGACTTAGTCCAGCATCTGTTAAGGAGTCTACATGCCCCCAACTCAGAGTCCCTTAGAGAGGGGAAGGTTGCCACTTTCTCCTCTGAGGCTCCCTCTAGAACAGGGGTCCCCAACCCCTGGGCCCTGGGCCGCTCCCCATCGCTCGCATTACAGCCTGAACCATCCCCCACCCCTCCGGTCCGTGGAAAAATTGTCTTTCCTGAAACTGTCCCCGCTGCCTAAAAGGTTGGGGACCGCTGCTCTAGAACGTGTGCTTTCCGTGGAATGCTTTCTTAAAGAAAAAGTCATAGACTTGAAATCACCACGACTAGAAATGAGTACCTTATATGTCAAATTCAGCGAAGCAAGCAGATGAAGAATATTTAGTGGGGGCTTTTATCGTTAGAAGTGACCTTGACTCTTTTATTTAAGCCCACTGTTAATGTGGTTGGTTTTTGGGGTTTTTTTTAACATCTTTATTGGAGTATAATTGCTTTACAATGGGGTGTTAGTTTCTGCTGTATAACGAAGTGAATCAGCTATACATACGCTTATATCCCCATATCCCCTCCCTCTTGCGTCTCCCTCCCACCCTCCCTATCCTACCCCTCTAGGTGGTCACAAAGTGCCTAGCTGATCTCCCTGTGCTATGCGGCTGCTTCCCACTAGCTAGCTGTTTTACATTTGGTAGTGTGTATATGTCCATGCCACTCTCTCACTTCGTCCCAGCTTCCCCTTCCCCCTCCCCATGTCCTCAAGTCCGTTCTCTAGTAAGTCTGCGTCTTTATTCCTGTCTTGCCCCTAGGTTCGTCAGAACCATTTTTTTTTTTTTTAAGATTCCATATATATGTGTTAGCATACAGTATTTGTTTTTCTCTTTCTGACTTACTTCACTCTGTATAACAGACTCTAGGTCCATCCACCTCACCACAAATAACTCAATTTCGTTTCTTTTTATGGCTGAGTAATATTCCATTGTATATATGTGCCACATCTTCTTTATCCATTCATCTGTTGATGGACACTTAGGTTGCTTCCATGTCCTGGCCATTGTAAATAGAGCTGCAATGGACATTGTGGTACATGACTCTCTTTGAATTATGGTTTTCTCAGGGTATATGCCCAATAGTGGGATTGCTGGGTCATATGGTAGTTCTATTTTTAGTTTCTTAAGGAACTTCCATACTGTTCTCCACAGTGGTTGTATCAATTTACATTCCCACCAACAGTGCAAGAGGGTTCCCTTTTCTCCACACCCTCTCCAGCATTTATTGTTTGTAGATTTTTTAATGATGGCCATTCTGACTGGTGTGAGGTGATACCTCATTGTAGTTTTGATTTGCATTTCTCTAACGATTAGTGATGTTGAGCATCCTTTCATGTGTTGTTGGCAATCTGTATATCTTCTTTGGAGAAATGTCTATTTAGGTCTTCTGCCTATTTTTGGACTGGCTTGTTTGGTTTTTTTTGATACTGAGCTGCAACGTGGTTGGTTTTTAACTCGACCCCCAGTAGCTGTTAGTATTTCTGCTTGTGATAGCACCACTTTTTTCTCACACACAGAAAAGTCTAACTTAAACTTGTCGTGAGCTTAAGAGCACATTAGGGGAAGGAGCCTATCACTTAGGAGATTGGAAAGATGATTTCGCAAGCATTTAAAGAATATTTTGCACCAAGAATCCTAAAGTGAACTGAATACTGTTGCAGATGTAATGAATCAGAGCAGAACCATGTTTAAGTGTGTGCTGTATTTTGAGGGATTCCCTCCTGCCCCGCCCCTGCGAGGTGAAAAGCACCGCTCTT
>NW_006770037.1:2637445-2658739 GCF_000442215.2 Lipotes vexillifer
AAAATAGTTGTTTATGCCCCAGACCAGTAACATGTTTTTGTGGCGAAGTTCTGAATGCATTGTGTGTTTGTTGTGGCCCAACTAAGACAACTTTATAGATTAATGAAAAGTGATTTATTCTTTCTTCTGAACAAAACATTTAGTTCTCTCTCTGCCTCTTTGACTCAAATCTGTCTGGTCCCATCCCTTGCCCCCCCCACATCCGCACCTGCACCCCGCTCTTGTAGATGTCATGGTACATTTTTGTGACTCTGATCCTGTCTGTTCCTAGTAATTAAGGGCTCTCTGAGCAATGTGAAAGTAGGTTACTGTTCATCTGGTTTCTTGCAAGAACTGCGCATGTGTGAGGGTAGCTTTTCACCTAAAAGACTAAAACACGGAGAGAGTCCAGGAAGCAGGGAATGAACAGGCCAGGTGACTTGCTCTTCTTAGCTCCTGCAGGAGCCCAGATCAACCCTCAGGGAAGCAGAGCTGGGTTTATGACTCTGTACTATATGGTTTACCAGCTTGTGACCTTGGCCAAAAGAGTGAGCCTTTCTGAATCTCGGTTCCCATCTGTAAAATAAGGATGATAAGGCCTGGATGCAGGGTTATTGAAAGAATTGCGAACACTGGATAGCAAGTCCCGAGCACGGGTATATGATCATTGATAGGAGTTTTTGTTGTTGTTATTGCTAATCTTTTGCCATCACTGTCATTACCGCTGCCTCTATAAGCAGCTCGTGCATTTGGGAAGAGCAAAGGGGAACTTGACTGCTGATGCCTCGCGTGCACATAGCGCACAGCCTTAGTCTTCAAAACTACCTGCCTTCCCTACCACAGCAGCTACAGTTGCTCCACAAACAACCAAAGTAGGGACTTCCCTGGTGGTCCAGTGGTTAAGACTCCACGCTTCCAATGCAGGGGGCGCGAGTTCGATTCCTAGTCAGGGATCTAAAATCCCACGTGCTGCACGGTGCGGCCAAAAAGGAAAAAAAGAACAACCAAAGTAAACATAAAAGTCACAGCCACGTAGGGATGAAAACAAAGAATGAGGTGTTTCCTCACTCTAGCAGGGGATCCCTTAGCCGAGTGGGTCCCTTCTTCCCTCCTTGTCTGATCTCTTCCACCTACAAACACGCAAATGTTGACAGGCACCCACGAAGAATATGCAGGGCTTGGGGGCGAACTGTAGGGGCCAACCTTGAATCAGACATGGATTCTGTCCTCAAGGAGCTTACCTGCTACCAGGAAAGAGGAAACGCCCATAAGCATCTTGAAAGTTAGGAAGAAAATGGTAGGACCATAAGAGAGATAGTAAAGGGCTATGGAATTTAGGAGGAGAGAGAAATTTTAGCTGGGGTTGGGACATGCAGGTTTTATGAAAGAGGCAGCCTAGCATCATCATTAAGAATGCAGATTCTGGAGTTGAATCACCAGGTTTGAACCTTGGCATTTTGCTACGTGGTTGCGGCTCCTTGAGTGCTCGGCTAGGTCACGTCTCTGTGCTTCTGCTTCCTCATCTTTAAAATGGGGATAACGATAGTACCTACCTCTCAGGGTTGTGGCAAGGATTAAGTGAGATAGGTAAAGTGCTTAGCACAGCGCCTGGCACACAGTGAGTCCCCTGTTAGTGTTTGTTAAATGAATGTGCCGAAGGACAGCTATGGATTTACCCTTCAAGGGAAGGTGGGCGGTGTTCTTCCACACGGAGGGTTGCATGAGCCAAGGCAGAGTCCACACTGAGGCACGAGCTTGGGGAAGGTGAGAGAGGGGGAAGGCAGCTTGGGATGAGACCATGGGGGGTCTTGAGTGTCAGGCCAGGAACCTTGGACTTTACCGAAAATGTGAAATGTACTCAGCCTTCCAGAATTCAGTGTGCATGAAGCCAGAATCTGAACCTGTCTGAGGGTAGGTCTCCACATCTCAGTTCCAGTGAACCTGGCGATGAACCAGATGCCAGTGGCCATGAAATCGAAGCTTGGATTATCAGGCCTGAATTGACACCTCAGGGAAGATGTGCAGCAGAGCCCCAGCAGGAAGTTAAAGTCAGGGACAAAGAGGTGGGAGGTGCAGAGGCATGGCGGGGTCGGGGTGGGGGGGGCGGTGGTGAGGGCAGGAAACGTTACACGTTGCCCCCAACTATTGCTTCCTTTTCGGATTACAGATTTTTTTTCTTTAGCCTATAGTCAGCTGTTTCGTTGCTGTTTTATTTCTTTTAAGCCTCGGGATGCACACAGTCATCTTTACTCTCTTTGCTAGGGTGGCGGGGAGGTGGGGATGATCAAAACCAATCACAGGGGACTTTGTTTTCAGTCATCTGTGGGTGTTACGCTTTGTGCAGGCGTGGAATCTGTCATGCTCTGCCCCGTCCTCTCCGCACTCATAGCTGAGTCAGTAGGACTTCAGAAAGGGCTGCAGAAAGTCACAGAGCCCCTGAGAGGATGCCTGTCATCTTGGGATTTGTTTTTAAGTGAAAAATTGGACGGTTGAATGCCTTAGGTTTGATTTGCTTTCAACTTTAGCTGTGTAAAGGCTACATTCAATTTTTAAGGAATCGTCCAAGTTACAAGAGGATAATACAGTTAGCCCTCTGTGTCATCGGGTCCCGGAACTGCAGATTCCAATCTGAGGATGCAGGACCTGTGGATAGCGGGGCCGACTGTATTGTTTTTTAAGTGTTATGGGGATGTGGGAGCAGTTCCTAAGACCACATGTAAGTCATTTAAAATTCTTTTTGGAACAAGGTAAAGCATGATAAACCTACATATGTACCAAATCAAGATCAATTTCCATAAAAGTCTGTCTGTAAAGTGGGAACAATGAAATGATAAAGTGCAACTATAAAGTCATTTGTGGCTCTGAAACCTGCTATGCATCTTCCCACAAAGTGACTGAGAGTGAAATATCACCGTATTAACGGTTGGAAGAGAGATCTTCTGGCCCAGGCTGCATTGTGCCTGCAGCCGTGGTGCACCTGAGATCTAGCATGATCTCCAGGGAGGTGCCTGGGGCCGTTGCTCAAAGGTTCCCTTGCAAGCTGGGAAGGTAGACATGCACATTCAGGAATGGTGGGGAGTGTTTGCTGATGTGAGCTTTAAAGGCATCTTTTCCATCCTCCTCTGGTGGCTCTTTTTCAGAGCATTGTATTCTGTTCTTGGAAACCACTGCTTATCCATCACATCCTTGATGAAGAGTGAAGTTTGCCCCCAGCTGTCTGACGGCCAAGTCACATCAACTTAAGTGGGAGTGACACATGTCCAGAGGCAGAATTTGGCTCTTTCAAACTTAGGCCTAAAGGTTCTGATTAATATATTATGTAAGAAAGAGTGAGGTCATAGAAACATTCAGTCTCCTACCTTGAACCAAAAGTTATCCTTATTTAGTGCTTCCAAAGTTAGAAAACAATACAGGCAATAGACGCTCCCTCAGGATCCGTGAAGAAATAATGGCTGTCTTGTTCTTGACCGTGGGTTTTGTGATGGTGTCAGCAAAGCAGGCTGCCTGTTGCTTTTAGCACTTGAAGTTTGGACTGGTTTCATTAACCCTCTCAGCCCGCTTAGAGGGAACATTCGGGAAGTCCAGTGAATCCCCACCTGCTGTCAGGGTGCCCAGACATCACTGGGGGAAGCTCTGCAGTGGGGCCCTGGACCCTGGGGTGAGGGCGGGTGGCTCTGTGGCCCTTGGGAAGAAGCAGCGGCCTCTCGCCTGGCAGCCCTGCCGCTGTGCGGGCCCTTCAGCAGCTGAGTCTAAGAAGAAATAGCATAACACTTCTCTCGGATCATCATTTTGGCTGAGCTAAAGGTAGATCAAATTTCACCCTTAAATAACTGTGTTCTGTCTGTGTAAACAGTCACAGCCATTACTGTTAAACTTCAAACCTCAGCCCATGGATCTGGATTGCTTTCTTTTTCAGACCTTAACTCCAGGGACCACTCTTCCCTGCTTTCTGAAGCCTCCGATGCTATCTGAGCATGCAGCCTACTCTCTGAGTCTTAAAAAGCCATGCTTAGGGCACATGCAGTTAAGGAGGGGAGGCGTGTGAAAAATTCATTTACTTCTCCCCACTGGGACCTAAATCCATTTTAGCATTCCACTTGCATCCAAAAAGAAATGCCAAAATGTTAAAGCATGGCGTTCTCATTCTTTTCAATGGGAAGAAGAGGTTATGCAAAGGAAGCTTATGTCCCTGCGGAATGAGTGAGAAGAACCTGGAAAGAGGTTTGCCTCGTTTAAGAAGTTAATATATTCAGTGGCAGCAAAAATGCTGCCAAGTCAATCTAGTCCACGTTTAGGGAGAGAAGGGCAGGAGTTTTGCTGCTCTTCTAAGTTGCTTTTTGGATATAAATTCTCTAAACAAGTAAGAATGCAACAGCAGCTTGCTTAAAACTTGAGAAACAAAAGAAAAGGCAGTGGGTAATTGATTCCGTTCTCCAGAGGCCCGTTTGACACTGAGTGGATCCTGGCTTGGTTTCTATCATACAGGTGTTTAGTCTCTGCCAGCAGGAGGACACAGATGGAGTCTACCTTTCTGCAGATGCCTTTAAATGAGAAGGAAATCTATTGACACATTGTCATAGTGACAGTGCAGTATATCCCTTAGCATCGATGTAGCCATGCCCTAAATGACACCCAAATCACTGGGGTGGGAAGAGGTTTTAAAAGAAAGCACAGCATCCCCTACCATGGAGAGCAGCTTATTTTATACCCAGGAAGCCACGGAATCTTTCTGAAGTGTTTGCTGAGGGCCAAACTTTAAACATATTCCTCAGCCATGCATTAGGTCTGATTAAGCAACAGGGTGAGGACATGCGAATTCATGTTTCAGCAGTGACGAGCTTCAAAGTCTTGAGTTTGTTACCAACTGTAAGATTTAGGAACTCTGTGATTTAATCACAATGATTGCTTCTGGTAGCAATTCAATCAAGCTGTCATATCAAATGAAGTTTTATCAAGTTTTGTCTGGCAGGGATATTTACCAGCCAGGATTCCCCAACACAGTGTGTGCTCACTGCATTTATGAAAACGAGGCTAGAGTCACCCCGTAATATCAGTGAGATCACCTTAATTGGCCTGTTTTAAGGCTCTGTGGCTATGGGGACATCAGAGCCCAGGGAACAAGCGAGTAGCCTATTAGGAAGATCTCATAAAAGCGTTTCCTCCCTTGCACGGTTTAGAAAATTCAGCCCTTCAGTTAGCGTCTTGCTCAGGCACAAACCTTAACCTAAATATAGAGGGCTAAAAAAGAATCCTTCCGTGGTAGGGCTCCCTTAAATTAGCTCAGCTAATCTATTCATCTGTGTACTGACTCGTGCCTAAACATTGGAGGCCAAATCCAAAAAAAGAGAAAGCAAGCCTGTGGCTCAGTCCTAGGAAAGATGTAGAACAACTGAGTATAATCCTGGACAAAGGAGCCCCTGAATACTGCAGCAGGTCCTTATTAGAAAAGAGATAGGCTGGCTCTTTGTAATCACCCTTGTTCATTAACTGCTCATTTTGGCTTTACAAGTGCTTTTGGCGTATTCACAATTCTCCATTTATTGTGATTCTTCTCAGTTTCAATATTTCTACCTTGCTGGGCTTCCCAAAATACACGCAAATAAAAATTTTCTTAATAGATAGTCAGGATGACAGTGTTCTAGGTCTTCATCTCTTAAACCTAGGAAGCTATTCTCAAGAAAGAGGACAGCTAAAGACATCTGGACTCCAATTTCCTTAGCTAGAATGGCAAGAGGGAGCATGCCAGGATGCAGAAGAGGTCCCCATGCTCTAGAGCCTTGTGTTATGCATTTTGCTTCCCACTGAAGCCAGAGGCCTGTGTGTACCTGCTGAAACACTGCCCATGACCTGCTTGAATTCTGGCCATTTTGTTATCCAACTTGTTATCTTCTAGCAACTTCCCATTTCTCTGTGAAAGCTGGCTGGTGGAAGACACCTGAAGAAGAAAGTCAGGACAAGAGAAGGTATTTGGAAGTGGTCAAAAGGTAGTGCAGTGTGTGTGAAAGGGGCTGTGGAATTGTCCTTGAGAAGCTATTATTGGCCCTAGCAGTTTTACCACATTGTGTAGTGTTTGGGTAACTAACGGGTCATGGTGTTAGAATCCTCGTAATTGGATGGATCTATGCTTTTGGCAATCTTTGGAGAAATACATTTTATGAATGCTTCTATTTAAAGAGAACAAAACAATAACCAAAACACGCCATTCTTATTACCCTACCTCCCCCACGCACATAGCATTCTGATGTGGTTTATTCCTGAAACTGACTCATTCAGCTTTTCTCCTGGAAATTGTCAGTATGTACGCCTGGTTAATGGAGAAAATCAGTGCACTGCCCAGGCACAATGCCATGACTCATTCCTGGCATTTCAGGGGCTTTGTAATGGAAATCATAGCTCCAAGCTACAGTTCTTACCAAGTGGATGTGTGAATATTAATGAAACAAAGCAGGGTCTCTGGTCCTACTGCATAACTCTTGCCATAGATTCAGTGTCTGCTCATGAAGTGGAGCTTCTTCTCCATAACCCACGCTTTGCTTGAATACCACAATGTTGTTTTAATTAGTCCTTTAAAGCACAGTAAAATATTTGGCTTTGGTGAAAGGAGGAAACTCTCTCATATGTTGGAACTATTTGGTTGAAAGGACATTTTTGTCTACTGAATTAGTCTCCTGGGGTTTATACTAGTATCTGAATTCTTTTTAAATTGTCTCTAATGACTTGCAGCCAAATATCATTCATTTATTCTCTCTATCTCTCTGTCTACCTACCTATCTATAATTGTGTGTGCATGTGGCACATTTATTTACATATATATATATATATATATATATATATAATATACAGTCTACTGGGAGAGCATATGGATGATGGAAACCCTGGATAATCCCAACCTTTTATTTTACCTTCTGCTTGACCCAAACTTGTCCCCAAACATTTTTCAAGTGTCATTCCCCGTTCTTTGTGCTATGTAACATTTAAAAGTAGTTAAAAGTACAAAAAATAGGCAGCAGGAAGAAGTGGGGGAAACAAGGAAGACAGATATTCAAACGCTTATTTTTTACTGACTTGGGTTTGAATTTGGGGTCTGACAAACTGGTAGGACTTTGTGGAAACTCACAGATGATCCAGCTGCCCATCACTCTTGGAGATTGGGACTGAAGGTCAAATTTTTTTTTTTTTTTCGGTACGCGGGCCTCTCACTGTTGTGGCCTCTCCCGTCGCGGAGCACAGGCTCCGGACGCGCAGGCTCAGCGGCCATGGCTCACGGGCCCAGCCGCTCCGCGGCACGTGGGATCTTCCCGGACAGGGGCACGAACCCGTGTCCCCTGCATCGGCAGGTGGACTCTCAACCACTGCACCACCAGGGAAACCCTGAAGGTCAAATATTTAAAGTTGGCTTTTGGTGATTCTTATATGTCTACAGTCCATTGGACCAGGAATATTTGGGCGCTGCTAATTGGAAAGTAGACATTGAGGAGATATTTTCAGCAACAGAAGAGAATGAGCAATATACCTGATAACTCAGCCATTTTATTCTAATCTTGTCTTCTCTAACAATAGGTCCCTGCTATATGCTCTTAAAACACAAGTGCTAATATTATGAGAAATGAATTACATGAAAAATTACAGTCTAATCTTTTCCAAGTGTGCTAAAAATACCAATGTGCAACGAAGAACATTTAAACTTTCTTCCCTTTCCAGATGATGCAGGGTCCTAGGCAAAGACTGGATTTCAGAGTATACCCTGAGGCCTGAGCCTGAGTGAAGCTTTTAGCTCATAGGAGCAAAGATCTTTAGACAAGGACTTTCAGAGCAAATGCCTTATCATTACACTTCATGCTGACTTTAGATGTACAAATCATGTTTGCCATGTCATTCTTTGGGAGTGGCTGGTGATGGAAGGGTATTTTTTTCCTTATGAGGAAACTGAGGCACAAGAGATTACATTCCTAGGCTGAATACCTAAGGCTATGACCCTGAGACCCCGTGTGCAGTTGGGAAACAACTTTCAAGCAAGCTCTTTCGTGTTGCTGGTTTCCACACGGTAACTCTTCCACCTGTTTCTCCTTACCAGATCCACCCATCTCTCAGAATGTGTGAGGGAAAGTACTGCTTTCTGTCTGATAGCCTTCAGGATTTGATAAGAGGATCTTATCTGCCACCTGAGGTAGAGAGGACAGGATGGGATAGTGACCTGGAGGATTTGGAGGCAGAGGTGGTGGGACAGGTGTGTGTGTATCCAGAGAAGATGCAGTGTGTGTGTTCAGAGTCCCGCTGGGCCACGTTCCCTTGTGTGTGTACAGTTCCACAGTCCTTCACCGTCATTCATTCCCATGTTGTTTGGTGGGAAACCTCGCCAGCATGTCTGACATCACTGTGTATTTCTTTAGACAGAAATCTTTTCTTAGGCTTTATGGAGCTAAGAACTATGCAAGTGAAAGAGTAACAGTCTTAATACAACTGCCAGCTCTTCGGTTTGACAAAAAATAGTTACTTCTGAGAAAATAAAACTTAATAAGACAATACGTGGAGAATTGGGCCTTAATAACTACCACTCACTTTTGAATGCTTCTGCCGTGGAGTTGCATCTTACCAAGGTGGTGTAATTTTGAGGTCTGTGGCTGAGAGACTTGGATTGTGTTTGTCCCCGGCCTGTGAGCAGAGGTGATATTTAGGGTTGTAATGCGGGTATTGAGGCCTTTGTAGTGTATGATTACTTTTTGATAGGGTTATTTTAAGGGAAAGTTAAGTAAATTAAGTTACTTAAATTTAGCCACATTTGTTAAATGTCCTTTTCTGGCAAATTGAAAAGTGATGTAGTTGAAACAAGATCCAGAAACTTCTGTTCCAACACATTTTTCAGTTCATCATGTTAAAGTTCGAAGAAAACTCAATCAAAGTACCCAGCATCACTGAGACCTAATGGAGCAGTTTATAATTTTACTTTATGTTTTTTACTTCAGAAGCTTGTGGCCATGTAGAGTGAAAGAAACCTCATGCTCTTAATCTTTTCAGTGGACGCTGCCAGTGAGAGTGTTGTTATTGTTAGATAATCATAATGGTATGTTCTGGAGGCTCTTTCCCCTCACCCGACACACCCAACTCACTCACACCCCGCCAGCAGAGCCAGAGAAAGGAGAATAAAGCAGTGTCTTATTTGCTTTTAGAATCTGATTCTCCATTGCTTTGCAGACATGCTGGGATGTGCGCTTAAACTGTTATTAAATTTCTGATGTCCATCCAGGACATTTAGAGTCATTCGTAAGAAGAACTAAGAAAACAGTGAACAGGTCAGGCCGAGCGGTGCAGACTTTCTTCCAGCAAGCCTTAGCCTAGCCTCACAGCGAGAGGCCAGAGGGAAGCAGGCCGGGCTGGGGAGCGGGGATTAAGCCTGCACAGAGGGCCTGGGGCGCATTGCTTCACCTCCACCAGCCTCAGCTTCTCACCACCTGCCTAGTCACACGTGTCTTGAAAATTAGACGTGATAACGTTTAGATAGAGATTTTGCCAACTTTTAAAGAACGTCCTCCACAGATGTTAGATATTCATAACCAGAGGTTGAGGAGGTAAATGTAATTATGTGTGCATGTTGATCATTATGTGTGTGGGGCACCACTGATTTTGGAAAAGTTTTTAGTCACTTTTTGATGGAGCCCCTAGTTAAAATATTCAGGGAGACCAGTTCAGCAGTCCCCTCGCGTTTAAACAAAGTGGGAATTGGAAATCTCCCCAACCACAAGCAGTAGAAGTAGTTGTGATGGACCACTGCTCCAGATGCTGGAAAAAGATTTATGACTGATGCAATATCCCACTTTAAGAAGAAATGCAGAGCTCTTGAAGAGAGCTATCATGACATCCAGTGCTGGTCACAGGACTGGCCTTACAGGGAGCGCAGGGGTGAATATTATGAATACCCCTGAGGTGGGTATTCCATTAAAGGGGCATGTGGTTCAGGAATCCCTGGGTGAGGAAGGAGCCCTGTTCTCATCCCCCAACATGGGCTTTAATGTCTGAGGTCGCAGGGAGCCTGCTGCGTGCATGTAAGAATCTTGAGGTATGAGTTTATAGGGGGAGACGTCCGTAAGTTCTGCCTATTCCCGGGACTCAGAAAGCAGCAGAAGTATCTGGGGCTTGCTCAGTTCCCTGTCGGCCTCCTGTCTCTACTGTCTCAGTCCATTTGCTCTCTTCTGTGACCTCTTCACCTCCCAGGCCAGGTCTGTACAGGAGAGAGTCGCAGAAAATAGAATAAGGTGGTTTTCTGAGGGCTGTTGAGTGCTGGTGCCCATGGTAACCAAGGGACACACACCATATGTGGACCCCTAACTCTCAGCCAGTGCCCATCCCAGCACACATCCCACTGAAGGCTCATCTTGTGAATCTCTCTGACATTTCCCAGCTCCTGGTAACCCTGTCGATATTAATGCTTACTGATCATCACTTGTATTTTAAGCATTTACTTTTGTTCCAAAAAGTATTGAAGACGGAGTTTCTCAGCACACAGTCAACATCCCATGATGTTCTGTTCCGGATCTGTACTCTGACTATGGCTGCATTCTTCAAAAGATAAATACGAAAGATAATGCAATGGAGAATAAGTGTGTGCCAAATTAAAGCATAAAAGGAAATAAAGTAAGAGCAAATTTCCACTCTGCTCACAGGATAGGCCAGCCCTATTTTTCAGGCATTCGGTGACTTCTGTTTAAGCCAGGCTGCCTTGTACGTAGGCCTGTTGGAAAGGAAGGAAACGAATGAACAAGGAAAAACACCGTTCTCAGCATTGCCAGCTACCTGGATCACCAAGCCTGTGTTCTTGGCAGCCAGCATATCGTTTTCTTCCGTCGCCAGCCGCTGTGCAGTGCTGTTAAAGGTGGGCCCTGCTGGGGGAAGCTGTGTACCCAAGCGAGCACCCTGCCTGGTTCTCCATGGATGGAAGTATGTGCTGATGCTCTGGCCCTTACAGGCTCAGGCTCCAGAACACTGGGGGAGAGCTGTCGTCTCTCGGGGTCAACAGCCATCTCCCTCCTGGGGTACCCCTGATGGGGATGGAATAGCAGGTAGATGGCATCTGATTCTAGGATACTGTAGGGTTGGCCTAAAACCCGGGCACAAGTGGTTGTGAGGTAGAACACAGTCGGAGGTGCAGGACCACGCCAGGGTTCAGGCAGGGTCACAGAAACCCCCGTTTCTGTCTAGGAAGGCCCCTGAGGGTGGCGGTGGTGATGCCTGAGCCCAACACAGTCATATATGGATCCTAAATTCGTTACTAAAAGGGCTCATTCTGAGAGAGGTTGAAGAGTGCTGGCGGGAGGCTGAGCATGAGATTGGGAATCCAGAGTGACCTTTTCTCTATCAGCTTCGTAAACTTCTATGATTCTTACACTGAGAATCGCTTCTCAGTTTGCTTTATTCCTACCTTAGAGGCCACCACACACACACTCCTCTTCCAGCAGAGCTCCAGAAACACTCCTCTGTCTGCATAGTTTTAATCAGAAAATTTAGATTACTTCCTGCAGATTGCCTGTTTCATGAAGCATGAGGCACGGGAGTCTTTTTGAGAGGATTGTTTAAGTGATCATTTGAACCAAAAAGAAATCACCTTTTGTATTCTTCAACGCAAAAGGCTTTTCCAAGCCACCTGATTAAAGTCTAAATTGTTCCACACAGGAGCACGGGAGGCATGTCTCCAGGTATATCCAGAGGCGCACAGTCTTTGAATAAGTGGGGATGTAGGAGATCTGTATGGAATCCCCGAGGCCACTAGACTCACAGAGAAGGGATTTTTCAAATCCTGTCATTTGAAATTCCAGGCAAATTATTGGCAGAGAAAACAGAGTTTTCCAAAGTCAACCCATCATTGGCTCAGACTCTAATAGAAAATCAGGAGTCAAGAAAAGTTAGAAGGTAGAGACTTTAAAGTCAGGCCTGGTTTTAATTTATATGTGGTTATTCTAAGCAGTCAGAGAAGCACCCTTCCCCCAATACCCCGTCCCAGGCATAAACTGCTCACCCATTATAAAAGACAAATTATCCTTTTTTAAGGGTGCCACCTTAAGGGTCATTAATTTAGTAAATTAACTGACATTCCTAGAAAAGCTCCATGGCTTGTGCCAGTAAATATTTACCCAGCTAGTGACACTTCAAATGGCACCCCAAAATCTCTGGTCCACTTCCAAAGGGTGAGCAGTTTACTTTCAGGAAATGGATTACTCACTTGTGGAATCAGACCAACACCCAGGCTGCTCAGTTTCAATATCCTTTAAAATGCAAAAGGGAACTTTCCCTGTCTCAAACTTTCAAACCTTTTCCAGATGGTCCGTTAGGGGCGAGTGCTTCAAGACCAGCGAGGCTGGTCTAGCCGGGGTGGCTGAGTCCCCCGTGAAGCTGGCCACAGGCTGCTGGTGTGTTCTGGTGGGTGGCTGACAAGAGGCATCCCCGAGTGCCTGGAGAGAAATGCCTCCTGTGCCTGCCCCGTTTCCATCTGCCAGACACCCACAGAAACGAGGGAGATCTGTGTAAAGGCCAGAGCGTGCTCAGCTGGGATACTGCCCCCACTCCCACCCCTCCGCCAGTTGCCTCTGCTGGTTTCACTTCTCAGCTGCAGCTGCCCACAGCTGTCTGGGAAGTGGATCTGGGCCTGGGGAAGCAGCCGCAAGGTGGGTGGGATGGGATAGGTCATGTGTTTTGAACCTAGACCTTCTGTCCTGGTAGCCAAAACAGGCAGGCCTTGGGCCTGTTCTGTGAGCCTTTCGATTGGCGGTTAAGCTGGGTGCCTCTGAGGGAGACCCTGGGGAGACACTGAGGACCCTGGACCAAGAGGATGGTGGCCAGGAGGCCGTGGGGTCTAGAAATCATATTATCTAAAGATGATGGGACTTTCCCGGCGGTCCAGTGGCTGAGACTCTGCACTTTTACAGCAGGGACGCGGGTTCGATCCCTGGTTGGGGAACTAAGATCCCACGTGCCGTGCGGCCCAAACAAAAAGATTATTAGAAGGAACTGGGGAGTTTTAGCCTGAAAAAGAAAATTTAGGGGGATGGCTATCTCGTGAAAGGGGAAGTCGATTTTTTATTGTATATTTTTCATTGTAATAAAATAGACATTACATAAAATGTGCCATTTTAAAAGTTATGTGTGCCGTTCTATTACATGAATTATATTTATAATATTGTGCTACCATCACTACTCTCCATTTCCAGAACTTTTTCATCATCCCAAACAGAAACTCTTTACAGTTTAAACAGTAGCATCCTCCCTCCCCTGAACCCCTGGTAACCACTATTCTGCTTTCTGTCTCTATGAATTTGCCTATTCTAGGTACCTCATCTCAGTGGAATCATACAATATTCGTCTATTGTATGGGGCTTTTTACACTTAACATAACGTTTTCAAGATTCATTCATGTTGTAGCATGTGTCAGGATTTTCTTCCTTTTAGAGGCTGAATGATATTCCATTGTATGTATGGCCCACATTTTTTTTTATCCATCCTCTATTCTCTATTGATGGATTTTGGGGTTGCTTTTGGTCATTGTGCATAACGCTGCTATGAACACGAGTGTACAAGTATCTGTAGATTTATTCTCTGTAGTTTCAGAAAAACTGACCTTTGTTGAATGCAAAGAAGTTGCAGAGAGATGGATTAGGGCTTCGATAATTCTAGCTCTCTTTGATGGTGGAAGTGGGCTCCCCGTGGCTAGGCTCAGCCCAGGTGACCATCAGGGAGGAACAAAGGTGGGAGGCCCACAACTAGTAAAGGAAGGGCCAGAGCATCTCTGAGGGCCCTTCCATCTCCAGAATTCTGTGATTCTCAGGCAGATGGCATGTGCATCCTAAGGGAGCCATCTGGAGAAGAAAGTGGTGTCTGACCAACTTTCCCCTGGAAAAAAAGGGAAAGTGAAATGGTAAATTATTTATCAGTCAGGGGAGGTGACTTGCTGAACTATCTCTGTTTGGACTTGAGATCAGAAGCTGATGATGCTGTGAAGTTCAGACAAAGGCTCTGTTTAGTCTTGGGGAGAGCTCCCCAGAGCTCCTAAGAAAGCTCTCTTGCACACTAGCATCTGGGGGTGGTGAGTGGGGGTGAGAGGGCCAGGGTTCTCATCACAATCCCCTGATGTCTTCCCGGAAAGGAAGGCTGCCCCTGGGAGACCAGAGCCCCATCTTCATGTAGGCTGTGCTGGTCCAGGTCAGGGCTGAGGGAAGGTGGAGAAAGCTGGATTGGGGAATATCCGACAGTGAATGTCAGCTGAGGTGGGGATGCCCTGGGATCCAGCACAATAAGCTTCATTCTGTTACAGTTGGGGGTTTTCTTATCATTAATTGGGGAGGCCTAGCCAGAGAATTCCAGTATTCCACAGTGAGTTTAATTGTGGGTGATTTCATTCTGCCCTTTTTATGTTGAAGCCAGAGGCTTGCGTCATATAACAGTGAATTCAGGGAGATTTTTATTTGCATGTGAATCATCACTTTTCCAGCTGAATGTCACTTACTTGGAATTTTCATCTGATTTTGTTTTTGTTTTTGCTCTTGGTGTTTTTCCATCAGGCTCTTTGGCTAACCAGAAAAAAAATAAAATAAAAAAATAGAGGAAGGGCTCAATCTGACTGGAACAGGGTTTGAGTTGGCAACTCCAAAAGGAGAGTATTATGAATGTGAAAAAACAAAACGGATGCTTTATTTTGCTTTGAGGGAGGGACCGAGGCCAAGTCAAATTGAGAGCTCTAATTTGGGAATGGTGTTATTACAGGTCATTGGGAGTTGGTTACGCTCTAAATTGGGAGGCCAGTCACATGAGGAGGCAGCAAAGACAGATCACATGGGGGACACTGGGGCTCTTTTACAATGAAGTTTTATTTTATTTACTACACAGTTAAAATGCACTTCTGTCATGTTGAGAAACCAAGTCACCTTATTGGCTGGTGAGCGCTCCCTGTCTGGGCCCATCAGTCGTTTTATAAATGAGCTAGTCCTTCCCATATGTGTGCTTTCTGAGGCTTTATTTAGGTACTGGAATCTGTTCAGTGATTAGTAGAGCAAGCCATGTACTGAAGGTTATATATCTGTTCTTCACCTTCACATGCAGATCTTATTCTGAGGGTCTTGCTTCCTTTTCTTCCAAAGGCTCTACCCATTTTAGATCTCAATCAAGACATTCTGGTAACTTTAAAATATATATATGTGTGTTTATGTGTGCGTGTATATGTACATATACATATTTCTTTATTAGATTATCTATTTATTAGATTATCTTTCATTTTATCAGTACCATTACTGTTAGCTTGCAAAATAAAAACAAATACTTGTTAGTTGGGTCCTGCCTCACCATGGGCCATTAGGAACAAAGTATTCTTCCTACCCTCAAACTGCAAACTCTTGACATTCTTGGCACCTTGGGGATGACCAAGAACAGTTGTGTGTGGTAAAACTGCTCATTTTTCTCGGAGAACTAAGTCAGCGTTCTTGATATATAAAAGGCCTGAGTAGTTAGCCGTGTTTGAAATAAAAACAAAAAAAGCAGCCCAGGAAGAATATCAGGAATTCAGTGTCCCGTGCAAACAAGTTGTGCTCATGGTCCTAAATGAGACACGTTACTAAGGCTGTGACACAGAGTCTGCTGGTGCTTCGGAGGCATGCGGACTGGCGATGATTGTGATCGGGGTTAGGAATAGAAGGTGTGTGGAAACTTTCTATAAAAGGCAGCCGGGTCCCCTGGACTGGTGTGGACAAGCGGTCAGGAAGCTCTGGCACCATTCGTGGCCATACTAGGGTATGGCTGCCTGACCTTGAGTGAGCTTCTCTGTGCCTCAGTTTCCCTGAAGCACCATATTGGTTTTGGGAGGGGAGGATAAGGACTTCCGGAGATGTGAGATGTAATCAGGTAGATGGAGGGAGCTTGGTGTCACGGGAGCTCAAATCAGGCCTGTGTCCCCAAACAGGGCGGGGCTGCTAGTCTCCTCAGGCATCATCCACTCTGGGTGACATCACAATACCCAGCTGGACACTCAATAGTGCTGATCTGTGCCAGTGGACACCAGAGGAGGAAAGAAAAGGCAGAGGACAAAGTAGAGAGGGAGGAGTTGAAGCAAATCCTTATGTGATCAACCCATCAACTCACAACTTTTTCACCTAACATCTGGTTCAAGTGTAACGTGTTCAGCCCCATACAACCTGTACAGCGTCTGCGCCCTCCCTCCCAAACTCAGCAAAATATCATCGTCCTCTAATCAAGAGAATTTTGCTCCTGTTGCTGCATGTGTCTCGTGGTTCATTGTCAGGCCCGTGAGTTGATAACTTCTTCACTAAACGGCTCTCCGGTAAAGCAACCGTTTAGAGGTAATGCCCTGGCTTTGTGGTCCAGGCTCCTCTGGGTCTCCTGCAGACCCCTCTCCACCTTCCTCCTTGGGACCGCACAGAACTCTGGGAAGATGAGGGGGTGGCGTGTGAAGGCGTGATTCTATGGTAACAATGCTTGAAAACAGGAATTTTCACCTTCTTTGTATTCATGAGCCATCCCAGGCCTGGTCAGACCTCGTTTCTTGTTCTGACAACACTCTTAAAACCCACATGGGCCAAATCGTGGCTCCCCCGTGTAGCCTTAGAAGGCACTATCACTCCTTTTATCGGGCTAGATGGCTATGAATAGAAAACTTGAGAGATCAGCCCTGTCCTGGAAATATTATGGCATTTTGCTGGCTTATTTGTTGGTTAATTTTTTAATCCAGCAACTTCCTCTTAAAAATAGATTCCTGGGCTTCCCTGGTGGCGCAGTGGTTGAGAGTCCGCCTGTCGATGCAGGGGACGCGGGTTCGTGCCCCGGATCCCACGTGCCGCGGAGCGGCTGGGCCCGTGAGCCGTGGCCGCTGAGCCTGCGCGTCCGGAGCCTGTGCTCCGCAACGGGAGAGGCCACAACAGTGAGAGGCCCGCGTACCGCAATTAAAAAAAGATTCCTTTTGCCCTTTGAGTTGATTCCTCTCAGCCCTTCTCCTGGTAAGAAATTAGTTTTCCCACCTGGTTTCACACCAGCCTTAACTTGCTGATCATCCCAGAGCTGGAAATTAATTGGAGCTGCCTTAACCACGGAGGCTACGATTTTCTCTTAGTTCCTTTGACCAGGGGTTCTCAAACTTAAGCCTAGAGGGGTTTTTAATCACAAAGTTTTCGATTCAGTAGATCTAGGGAGGGGTCCCAAATTTGCATTTCTAACAAGTTCCCAGGTGTGCAGCCCCCTACATTTGGAGAACCAGTGTGTTCGGGCTTTTTGGCTCTCCTGTTCTCCCCTCCTCCCCCTTCCCCAGAATGTAGGGGAAGGGCCCATGGAGCCTTAGCCTCGTTCCTCAGATAATGCGGACTGTTGCTAACAATTAGAGCACATTCACGATGGGCCAGACAGTGGTCTGCATGCTTTACACAGATTAAATAATTCAAACAGCACAGCAATCCTATGAAGTGTTCCATCTTCCAGATGAGGCCCTGAAGTGTACAGAATTGCCCAAGGTCACACAGCTAACTAAATGGAAGGTCGAGATCTAGACCCAAACAATACAGCTGGAATCTGTGCTCTCAATGCTTTATTATCTTTCTTTTCCTTTTCCTCAAGTTACTTAGAGCACCTGGTACTCCTACAGTTCTTGGAAGTGAATACCTCAGAAAGGAGCCCCAAGACAACTGAGCCCATCTTAGGTACTTGTAATCTGCATCCTGGGGTCCGAGTCTCCAGGCAGCTCGGCTTCCCCACGTGTGTGTGTGTGTGTGTGTGTGTGTGTGTGTGTGTGTGGAGGTGGGTGGGTGGGAAGGGCTCTCAGTGGATAGGACCTCAGGAGGGGGCTGATGTGAAGACGCCAGGGGGCGTCCACTTGTGAAGAGAGGCCAGACCTCCCCTTCTGTTGGGGCCCAGTGTCCCCTCACCATTCTGCCTTGGTCCGGAGATTTCTGCTATGGACCCTTAGCACCCTAACCAGAGACAAATGAAGCCAAGAAGGAACAGATCTGTGTCATCCACTGTGATAGAAAAGTGCGTGTGTCTTTTCTCCATTCTGGTCCAGCAAGCATGTGTGATCAGCACTGTCCTTGGCAAACAAACAGTAGAGACTTAAGTGAGAGGCACTGGCCCTGCCCTCAAGGAGCCCATGGTCTAATGGAGGAGAAAGAGTATCGTATGTCACTGAGGTAGACAGAGTGGTAGAGAAGCAGTGAGGGCCAGAGTAGATCAACCGGATTCAAGGAAGGAGGTAGATTCCTAAACCATGTCATGGATAATGGCGGGGGCGGGAGGGAGTGAGTGTGGATGTATACAGGGCATATCTACAGCAAAGAATATTTAATGATAAATAATAGTCTCTTAGGATTTGAACAGCCAAGGTTAAGTCTCTATTGGTATAGTTGTAACTGATTAAGCTCTGCATGTTTTTCTAGTAAATAATGTGTCAGATGCTGGCTGGAGGTCTGCTGGAGGTTCTGGAGTTACTTTAGAAAATAGATTCTACTCCTTACGGAGTTGCCTGTTCTATAAATGGAGAGCTCTTTAAAGTATTTCTCTACCCCTCTGGTCTGATTCCAAATTCTTTGTACTACAGACTTCTCTGTGGGGTACAAAACTTTTCCCATGGCTATCTCTGACCCTGCACACCCCATTGAAAAAGAGGGATCCTAGAACCTGGCCATATATACATTGATAGGGACCAAAGATAAATATCCAGTGGATAAATACATCCACCTCCAAAGGTGGTGGCATAAAGCCAGATTAAAACAAAACAGGCCGTTGCTGTCACTCTCTGCTCTAGACTAGTGTGACCTAAGTCCTCTCACTGTTTTCATGTCTTCCTTTGGTTTAGAATTCCAGACGGTGTGTTTGAGACTCAGGAAGCATGAGCAAGAGGCCCTTGTCCACAGACATTATAACTATGGGCTCTGAGCTCTTGTCTTCTCCTGCAGCATTCCCACAAAGTCTCCTAAAGCAGAGTGCCCTCATCTGGTCCGTCCTGCTGACTCTGGCCCAGCCAGTGGCCTGTGGGTCTGTTTAATTTCACAGTGAGCTGCCCAGAAGGAGGGAAATGGCCTCTCATTTCTGATTAGAGAATTACATCCTTTACCATCCTTTTCTCCTTCAGACCCCACTGCCCGGGAGAACTTCAGAAATTAAAAAGTAGCCCTCCTTCTCAAAAAATCTGAAAAGTCTTATTCTGTGTGATTGCCTCGACAGACCTACTAACCTGAAAATGAGTTCAGTGCACAAGTAAGAGGTGAAAATAACCTGCCTTTTCTGCTTGCCTTTGCATAAATTCCTGAAGTTGGCTAATAGCTCAAGAGATCCAGTAAGGGAGGTGTGCCTCTAACTCCCAGTAAGGGAGGTGTGCTTCTAACTCCCTCTGCAGGGCTGTGGGTAGTGAGGACCAGAGGGTGGGATTGGCTCCGTCCTAGGGTTAGTCGCCCAACTCTGTCCTTGGGCGGTTAACCAGGCCCTTCTTTTCAAATACATTAACAGTTAATTTGTGACCATGGATTCAAATATCCTGCTTTCACAAATTTGTCCATTGTATCCTCTGCCAAATAACTTGTACATCTATTTAAGAATTCCTACCTAAGGGAGTGATGCAAACATGTTACTATCAACTTTTCCAACATGGGTATTTTGGGCATATGTGTGTGCTGTTCCTTGGTGACAATATTTACACGCATCCCAGGGTTCTCACATTCACACTCACACTTTGGATTCCCGTCTCTCAAGATGGGAAATTTTGTCGAGCAACTTCCTCATTATTTTAGAAAGTGTGGGACCTGGTGACTCAATAGTCCGGACTCATTTCAAGACATAGTACGTCTCCACATGGTCAGAGGTGGTTCACTCTGGCCCTTGCCAGACTTGTGACGTTTACAAACCTATTGTGTGAAGTGGCTGTTCAGTTGGGTCTGCTGGATGGAGCACAGTCTATTCCTTTGTGATTTGGCCTTGTTTATATTCCTCCTGACACTTCTTGGTTGACTCTGTGTGGACGTTGCCAGAGATTTTGGTCCTGGAGTTCTTCGGTAACAAATCTCATTGCAGTTAGGCTCCCTGGACCACGGTGCGCTTCTTTTCATGCTCTCATTTCCAGTGCTGCTTATAGAGCAAGGCCTGAATCTAAGCGCAGGAGTGCAAAGCCTGTTTTTCTCTTCTGCAAGGTCAGCGTGAGGATTGCTAATTCATTATTTTGAAATACGATTGGAGAGTCATTTTGTGGTATGTGGGGTTTGTCAGTGGTGGTCTGGGAGGGCGAGAGGGGCACTGAAGATTAGCGACTGGGAAAGCTTCCTGCTTTGGGAACATTTAACGCCGCTCCTCGGAGGGGTTTTGGGTATAAAAAAACTAGCCGAATGTGGTTTGCAAAGATTTGTCTTGCATTTGTCAAGAGTAAGGTAACATTTTCTTCATCTCTAATTTGTATGACTCTTAGGAGGCCCATTCCTATGAGGTTTTATTAGAACATAATCACTTATGGCCAAAAAAATTTGGACACGCCACAGCCTTAACACAGCCCTATTGGCATTGGTTTTGTCTCTTTCTTCAACAGATGTTTGCAAAAGAGTCGTATTAAATGCATTTAATTCTGCTGTCTCAGCCTAACAGATCTTTATCATGAAGATTACTTTAATTGGTGTCAGTTACAAGCAGGAAAAGCTCCCATTATGCTTTTGTTTTCTAGCACTTGGGGAAATTTTCCATCCTAAACAGAATATTGAAATGGGGGACGTAGTAAAGATTTTGAAAACTGAGCAAATCATTTTATTTTCCTTTTTCACATATTCCTGTTTCTATTTGACGTTAAAGCTAAAATTAATCAGAATTCCACAGTCAAACAAGAAAGAGGTGACTGAACAGTTTTGGGGTGACAGTTGGTACCTTCTATTGCTTGCAGGTCACCCAGTCCATCAGTCTTTGTTTAAAGGAAATTTCTAGGAAGAACCTCAGATTTTGAGTAAGAAATCCCGAAGTCTAATCATCTATCAAACAAAATGCCTGGGGATAATTTTATGTAGCCATTTTAAAACATGATTCATAAGGAAATGGTACTGCAAGGGGAAATGGAGACAAATCACTACCCTCATGAAGCTTATATTCTAGTAGAGAGAGATGGAAACTGAGTGTGGTACACAGCAGGTCACATGATAAGTGCTGTGGAGAACAATAAGGACAGGGGGATAGGGAGTGTAGGGTGAGGGGGCGATGTGGGCAGTTTTAAGAGTGTGTACAGAGAAGGTCTCACTAAGAAGGTAACATGTGAGCAAAGACGGAACTGAGGGAGGCTGGATGTGGGTCTGGGGGAAGAGCGTTCCAGGCAGG
>NW_006770037.1:2660686-2689192 GCF_000442215.2 Lipotes vexillifer
GGCATGTGGGACCCTCCCGGACCGGGGCACGAACCCGCGTCCCCTGCATCGGCAGGCGGACTCTCAACCACTGCGCCACTAGGGAAGCCCCCAGACTTGGTATTTAAACACATTCTTTGTCACTCCAAGAATCACTGGGACAGCTTCCTAATCCTCATGGTCTTTAATTATAGCTCTTTCAAGATTTTTTTTACTACTCCTATGTCACTGGTTTATAAATTATAAATCATTAGCTTTTACCCACATAAAACATCCAGAAAACTCTTATCTCTGCTGCTTATCCAGAGAAATAATAAAGAAAATATTCAGAGAAAGTAATAGAGGTGAGTTGGCATCATTGAACCTTATTGTTCTTGGACTTCCGTTCTCTAGACTGTCTACCGACTAGAGTGATATTGGGGTGGATAATAATAGAAACTGCATCACAAAAGTGATCGATTAGTTGACCATTTTGAGGACTCCTGGGTCTTCCCCAGTAAGGAGAATTCCTTGAATACACATATCAGTAAAGGCACCTTCTGCCTGGAAGGTGGTGTGGATGACACAAAGAAGGCCAGTGGGCAGCTGCCATTCCTATACCAAGTCCCCGAATGCAGGGCCTGGCTTCTGTTTTAAGGTGGAGATTCTCACTCTCGTCAGTGCTCTGGGGAAACTCCCCCTGAGAGATTGATTCAGCCAATCAGTGCTGGCTGATTAATTTGCCATAAGGAGGGAACTTCTGTACTCAAAGGAGCCAGAGAGACTAGATATTCTCAAAGTCCATATAATCAGCACAGGAAGGCCTCCACAGGAAGCCATCATCAGAGACCATTTATTAAGTTGTCCTGAAAAATCATCATCACAGAATCTAGAAATCCCTTGTCTGTATGGTCAGTTCATCCTCTCCCTAAAGGTACCTGGGGAGCTAAATCATAGTCCAAAGGTTGTTTGGTGAGTGGATAACCAGGATGAGGGAAGCTAAGTGAGGGGAATGTTTAGTGGCAACAGGTTAGATTCATGAGTCCAGCTCAGAATGGGAATGACCTTGCACTAAGGACTGAATTACTAGAAGCCAAAGGGCTAAAACTTCCTTTTTCCTAGAGGGGTACTTAGGTGTATCAGTTATCTTTACCCCAAACGTAGAAGCTTAATATAACAATAAACATGTTATCACACACAGTTTCTCTGGCTCAGGAATACAACACCTCAAGATGTTCTCTGGAGTGTAGTCACCCGAAGGCTTCACGGAGGCTAAGAGTTCTGCTTCCAAGTTGGTGCTGCAAGCAGCAGGGCTTAGTTCCTTACCATCCAGACCTCTGTCCCTACTGGGTGGCCTGAGAGTCCTCGCAGCATGGCAGCTGGCTTCCCACAGAGTGAGTAACCCAAGAGAGAGCAAGATAAAAGCTGCAATGCCCCTTCTAATCCATGAAGTTACGCACTGTCACTTCTGCTACATTCTATTTGATAGAAGTGACTCATTAACCCCAGCCTGCTCTCAGAGGGAGTTGATTGGCTCCACCTTTTGGAGAGGACTGACAAAGACATAGTGGACATATTTTAAAACCACAAAAGGTACATTGTCCTCTGTACCTTCTTTTTTTCTACACTTCCATAGCCGACCCAACTCTTCTGCTGATCCATGTATTCTTAAAATTTTTTTACATTATTATATTTGTAAATGTAATGTACATATAGACATTTTAGGCACTTCTCCGGCAGTCCAGTGGTTAAGACTCCACCTTCCAATGCAGGGGGTGCGGGGTGGAACCCTGGTTGGGGAGCTAAGATCCCACATGCCATGGGGTGCGGCCAAAATTTTTCTTTTTTAATTAAAAAAATTGTCTTTAATTGTATGTGTAATTATATATTATATAATTATATTTTAATGTATTATATAATTACATGTATAGTAGATAATTATATATGTAGTATATAATTAAATATGTAGTATATAATTACATATTCATTATAAATATTAATATATTTAGCTTATAGCCAAGCTCTTCTAGTATGATAGTCATTGTGTATCTTTATGCTAATTTGCATACCCCCATTCTGCCACCTCCCTAGCTGGGGGACCTGGGGCAAGTTACTTGACCCCTCTGTGCCTCTGTGTCCCCATCCGTAAAGTAAGGCTGTAATAGGACCTGTGTCATAAGCTTCGTGTGAGGATTAAACGAGGAATTACATGCACAGAGCTTAGAAGAGTCCCTGGCACACAGAAAACATTCAGTACTCTTATCTCTCAGCATGGCAGCTGGAGCAGTGGCAGAAACAGTTTGATCCAGTAGGTGTAGTTAGCCCTCAGAAGGCCATCGTATTTCCATGTTCCCAGAGGCAGTAAACAAAAATCATAGTTGTCTTCGTGGCCATGCCACGGCCCTACAGCATCCAAGCCCTGTCCCGAGGATAGAGAAAAAACCTTTTCAGTCCTGGAAGGGACCAAGGGTCAGCAGCCTCTTTGCTGTGCTTGTTCCTCCTCTGGATCCCAGGTTAATCCCTGCCAGAGAGGGCTTACCTGGAGATAACATGTTTAGTTTGTACTCTGAGTCCTATTTATTGATAAATTTTGGTTTTGTTCCTAAACTTTTTTTAGGCTGACCTTTCGTGGAAGGGTAGAATATCCATACAGGGAAGTAACCTCGCAAAAAGCTAGAGAGTTCCTCAGCCTCAAGGATTTGTATTAAAGGTTGTTCCCCAATTTTTTTTTTTTTTTTTTTTTTGCGGTACGCGGGCCTCTCACTGTTGTGGCCTCTCCCGTTGTGGAGCGCAGGCTCAGCGGCCATGGCTCACGGGCCCAGCTGCTCCGCGGCACGTGGGATCTTCCCAGACCAGGGCACGAACCCGTGTCCCCTGCATTGGCAGGCGGACTCTCAACCACTGCGCCACCAGGGAAGCCCCCAAATTCTATTTTTAAACATACACTTTTCAGGGTATACACTGGCTACGTGTGATCAGTGTTGGCGTTGGACATAGATCCATCTTCACTTCAGGCCCTTTTGCTTCTTGCCAGTGCCTCTTTAGTTCCTTGGGCTTAATGAATAGATTTTATCTTCATCCTAAGCATGTTCATAATTTAAAACATGCCGGGTGTTTGCTGAAAAGGTATTGATGAGAATGTTAGAACTGGTGCTTTCTTCATCTCCCAGAGCAACTTTTAAAAAAAGGCTGTATACCTAGTGGAATGCATGAGGGTGGTCTTGTGTCAGGTGGCAATTTGCTAAATATAGGGAGCTTGGAGGGACCTGCTGAGGTCATCTGTGCCCTCCCACCCGCCTTCCCCATCTGAATGTCTCCAGCCCTGTGTTAGCCAGTTCAGTAGTCACCAGCCACACATGGCCTCTGAGCATTTCAGCTGTGGCTAGTCCAAGTTGAGATGTGCTGTCAGTGGTAAAGTACACCCTGGATTAAAAAAAAAAAATTATTGAAGTATAGTTGATGTATAATATTTTGTACATTACAGGTGTACAGTATAGTGTTTCACAATTTTTAAAGGTTATACTCCATTTATAGTTATTATAAAATATTGGCTACATTCCATCTGTTGTACAAGATATTCTTGTAGCTTATTTTATACGTAATAGTTTGTACCTCTTAATTCCTTACCCCTGTACTGCCACTTCTCCTTCCCTCTCCCCACTGATAACTACTAGTTTGTTCCCCATGTCTGAGTCTGCTTCTTTTTTAAAAATTTATTTATTTATTATTATTTTTTGGTTGTGTTGGGTCTTCGTTGCTGCGAGGAGGCTTTCTCTAGTTGCGGCGAGCATGGGCTACTCTTTATTGCGATGCGCGGGCTTCTCATTGCGGTGGCTTCTCTTGTTGCGGAGCATGGGCTCTAGGCGCATGGGCTTCAGTAGTTGTGGCTCATGGGCTCTAAAGCGCAGGCTCAGTAGTTGTGGTGCATGGGCTTAGTTGCTCCGCGGCATGTGAGATCTTCCCGGACCAGGGCTTGAACTCATGTCCCTTGCATTGGCAGGTGGATTCTTAACCACTGCACCACCAGGGAAGCCCTGTTCTTTTTTATTATAGTCACTCGTTTGTTGTATTTTTTAGATTCCACATATAAGTAATATCATATAGTATTTGTCTTTCTCTGACTTATTTCACTTAGCATAGTACCCTCCAAGTCCATCAATGTTGTTGCAAAATTTCATTCTTTTTTATGGCTGAGTAGTATTCCATTGTATATATGTAACACATCTTCTTTATCCATTCCCCTGTTGATGAACACTTAGGTTACTTCCATACCTTGGCAATTGTAAATAATGCTTCTATGAACATTGGGGTGCATGTATCTTTTCAAATTAGCATTTTTGGTTTTTTCGGATATATACCCAGCAGTGGAATTTCTGGGTCATATAGTAGTTCTGTTTTTAGTTTTTGAGAAATCTCCATACTGTTTTCCACAGTGGCTGCACCAATTTACATTCCCACCAACAGAGGGTTCCCTTTACTCCACATCTTCACCAACATTTGTTATTTGTGTTCTTCTTGATGATAGCCATTCTGACAGGTGTGAGGTAATATCTCATTGTGGTTTTGATTTGCATTTCCCTGATGATTAGCAGTGTTGAGCATCTTTTCATGTGCCCATTGGCCATCTGCATTTCCTCTTTGGAAAAATGTTGCCAACTTTTAAACCAGGTTGTTCTTTTGATGTTGAGTTGTATGAGCTGTTTATATATGTTGGAAATTAACCCCTTATTGGTCATATCATTTGCAAATATTTTCTCCCATTCAGTAGGTTGTCTTTTCATTTTGTCAGTGCTTTTCTTTGCTCTGCAAAATCTTTTAAGTTTATTTAGGTCCTATTTACTTATTTTCACTTTTATTTCCTTTGCTTTAGGGGATGGATCCAAAAAAGTATTGCTGTGATTTATGTCAAAGAGTGTTCTGCCTATGTTTTCTTCTAGGAGTTTTATCATCTCTGGTCTTACATTTGGTCTTTAATCCATTTTGAGTTTATTTTTGTATATGACATTAAAGAATGTTCTAATTTCATTCTTTCACATATAGCTGTCTGGTTTTCCCAGCACCACTTATTGAAGAGACTGTCTTTTCTGCATTGTATATGCTTGCCTCCTTTGTTGTATATTAATTGACCACATGTGTGTGGGTTTATTTCTGGACTCTCTATTCTGATCCATTGATCTATGTGTCTATTTCTGTGCCAGTACCATACTGTTTTGATTACTGTATCTTTGTAGTATAGTCTGAAGTCAGGGAGCATGACTCCTCCAGCTCTGTTCTTCTTTCTCAAGATTGATTTGTCCATTTGGGGTTTTCTTTGTTTCCATACAAATTTTTAAATTTTTTGTTCTAGTTCTGTGAAAAATGCCATTAGTATTTTGATATAGATTACACTGAATCTAAAGCTTGCCTCGGGTAGTCTGAAGTGCACCCTGTATTTTGAAGACTTAATACAAAGAAAATGTACAACGTTTCATCAGTAATTTTTACTGCTTGCAAGTTGAAATAATAATATAATGATATAATGGATTAAATAAAATATATCATTAAAATTAATTTTACGTCCTTTTTACTTTTCTTTTAATACTAGAAAATTTTAAATTACATGTGCTCGCATTATATTTCTATCTGACAGCGCTTCTCTGGACCATCTATCTCTATTCTTCAAGCCCCGAGGATGGAGGTTGTAGAGACTTCCTTGGTGACTCCTCTGACTCTTTTGTCATTCTGGCACTTCACATCCAATCTTATTCTCTCATGCTTCAATTTGAAGACTTCTGCTCCAAGTAGTGGACTGTCCATCTCCTTATGAAATCCCTACTTGATAAAAGTCAACTATCTCTTCAAATTGTTCAGTTATAAGCCCATTATTTTTTACCTTTGACTTTCTACCTCTTTTCCAACTCTGATAATATTTTTAAATTTTATTTTATTGAAGTATAGTTGATTTATTAATGCAGTGTTGTGTTAACTTCCACTGTACAGCAAAGTGTTCAGTTATACATACACACACACACACACACACACACACACACACATACTTTTTCATATTCTTTTCAATTACGGCTTATCACAGGACATTGAATATATAGTTCCCTATGCTATACAGTAGGATCTTGTTGTTTATCCATTCTATATATAATAGTTTGCATCTGCTAATCCCAAACTCCCAGTCCAACCCCCCCCCCACACCCTTGGCAACCACAAGTCTGTTCTCTACGTCTGTGAGTCTGTTTCTGTTTTGTAGATAAGTTCATTTGTGTCATATTTTAGATTCCACATATAAGTGATATCATATGGTATTTGTCTTTCTCTTTCTGACTTACTTCACTTAGTATAATCTCTAGGTCCATCCATGTGCTGCAAATGGCATTATTTCATTCTTTTTTGTGGCTGAGTAGTATTCTGTTGTATATATGTACCACATCTTTATCCGTTCATCTGTCGATGGACATTTAGGTTGTTTCCATGTCTTGGCTGTTGTGAATAGTGCTGCTGTGCATAGAGTTGCATGTATCTGTTTGAATTACAGTTTTGTCCATATATATGCCAGGAGTGGGATTGCTGGGTCACATGGTAACTCTATTTTTAGTTTTCTGAGGAACCTCCATATGGTTTTCCATAGTGGCTGCACCAATTTACGTTCCCACCAACAGTGTAGGAGGGTTCCCTTTTCTCTACACCCTCTCTAGCATTTGTTATTTGTAGACTTTTTTATGATGATGATTCTAACTGGTGTGAGGTGGTACCTCTTTGTAGTTTTTAAATTTTTTTTTTAATTTATTTTATTTATTTATTTTTGGCTGTGTTGGGTCTTTGTTGCTGTGCACAGGCTTTCTCTAGTTGTGGCTAGTGGGGGCTGCTCTTCATTGAGGTATGCAGGTTTCTCATTGCAGTCGCTTCTCTTGTTGAGGAGCACGGGCTCTAGGTGCACGGTCTTCAGTAGTTGTGGCATGCAGGTTCAGTAGTTGTGGCTTGCGGGCTCTCGAGCGCTGGCTCAGTAGTTGCGGTGCACAGGCTTAGTTGCTCCACGGCATGTGGGATCTTCCCAGACCAGGGCCTGAACCTGTGTGCCTTGCATTGGCAGGCAGGTTCTTAACCACTGCACCACCAGGGAAGCCCCCTCATTGTCGTTTTGATTCACATTTCTCTAATAATTAGCGATGTTGAACATCTTTTCATGTGCCTGTTGGCCATCTGTATGTCTTCTTTGGAGAAATGTCTATTTAGGTCTTCTGCCCATTTTTCGATTGGATTGTTTGTGTTTTTTTGTAATTGAGTTGTATGTGCGGCTTGTATATTTTGGAAATTAAGCCCTTGTCGGTCACATCACTTGCAAATATTTCTCCCAGCCTGTAGGTTGTCTTTTCGTTTTGTTTATGGTTTCCTTTGCTGTACAAAAGCTTGCAAGTTTGATTAGGTTCCATTTGTTTATTTTTGCTTTTATTTCTATTGCCTTGGGAGACTGACCTAGGAAAACATTGGTATGATTTATGTCAGAGAATGTTTTGCCTGTGTTCTCTTCTAGGAGTTTTATGGTATCATGTTTTATATTTAAGTCTTTAAGCCATTTTAAGTTTATTTTTGTGTATGGTGTGCTGGTGTGTTCTAACTTCATTGATTTATTTACATCTGGCTGGCTATCCAACTTCCCAACACCACTCGCTGAAGAGACTGTCTTTTCTCCATTGTATATTCTTACCTCCTTTCTTGAAGATTAATTGACCATAGGTGTGGGGGTTTATTTCTGGGGTCTCCGTTCTGTTCCACTGATCCATGTGTCTGTTTTTGTGCCAGTACCATGCTGTCTTGATTACTGTAGCTTTGTATCAACTCTGATAATTTTTAATGACCTTCCCTGGGTCTTCTCTGGTCTCTGTTTTTTTTTAATAGATCTTTATTGGAGTATCTGGCCTCTTATTTTTAAAACTTGGTATCTGAAACCACCCAGCGTGGCTCTAACATGGGCCTGACTAATGCAGAGACAAATAGAAGGAATTATTTCCACTATCAAGTACTTGACTGGTCCTTTTGATATATTACCTCATTTAATCCTATAACACAAGGAGGGACAGGTGCTCTTGGTAGCACTCTTCACTGATGAGGGAGTTGAGGCTCAGAGAGGCTGAGTAACTGACCGAAGTTCCATTGCCAATTAGGTGCCAGAGCTGGGATTCATGCCCATGTGTGCCTGACTCTGAAGCCCACATTCTTTCATTACCTACCATGTCTTTCTTGCCTGATACTTGTCATTGAATACACCCCTTCGTCTTGAGAGGCCTTATCCTACACAGCTGGTGCATTTGTAGCTTATGGTCAACACTGACTCTGGAGCTTGTTCTGGTATGTTTGTGCCTCACTAGAATTGTGAAGCCCTTCTGCTAAATTCCAGAAATGCCTTTTCAACCCTGCAGATACTTTGTGACAGCCCTAGCCCTTCTACAGTCATCACTGGGCCAGAGTTGAGGTGTTCAGGTGTTCGGAATGACTTTTCTGGAGGGAGCTTTCTTTCCTATCATCCCAGGCCCCATGGATAACTATCAATCTCCAAAACAAGCTACTTTTCAAAGGCCAGTTAAGGCAATTAATCCATGTTTACCTAATGGCAAAAGATTTGCGTTTTGAATAGTAGGGAATAGGAGGGGTTCCTTGGGAGAGTGTTAAAAACAAATCTTTTCATGGATGAACCTTGAAGACATTATGCTAAGTGCAATAAGCTTGTCACAAAAGGGCAAATACTAGAGGGCTTCCCTGGTGGCGCAGTGGTTGAGAGTCCGCCTGCCGATGCAGGGCACACGGGTTCGTGCCCCGGTCCGGGAAGATCCCACATGCCGCGGAGCGGCTGGGCCCGTGAGCCTTGGCCGCTGGGCCTGCGCGTCCGGAGCCTGTGCTCCGCAACGGGAGAGGCCACAACAGTGAGAGGCTCCCCGACCCCCCCAAAAAAAAAAAAAAAAAAAAAACAAACAAAAAAAAGGGCAAATACTATATAATTCCACTTAAATATAATAACTAGAGTAGTCAAATATATAGAGATAGAAAGTAGAATGATGGTCATCAGGGGATGGGAGAGGGAATGAGGAGTCAGTGTTTCATGGGTACAGAGTTTCAGTTTGGGAAGATAAAGATCTGGAGGTGGATAGTGGTGATGGCTGCACAACAATATGAATGTACTTAATGCCACAGAACTGTACACTTAAACATGGTTAAAATGGCAAATATTATGTATATTTTATCATAATAAAAATAACCAAACAGATCTCCTATATTTAAAGAAAAATAGCTTGCTTAGCATGTGTGATCAGAGGTGCCACTGGAGCTAAGTCTTGGGTCTATTGTTCATTCTAGTTTTGAGATCACGGTCATTTTCTGGGTCAGTTTCTCATGAGGAAGGTGCAGGCGTACTTCACCGAGCTGAGGGGTGTCCTTTTTTCCCTGAAAGATTTCTCCATCTAGGAAGTTTTACCAACTTCAAACAAATGCCTTTGCCAGGGCTTCAGCCACTCTCCACAAATGTCTGGGGAAGGGAAAGCAGCCATACCTTCACGGACTCCACTATATGGACCCGTGATTATACTCACTTTTCCATGGAGATTTTCTTATTCCTTCTTCACCTATCTGAGGGTATGCCTAGACTTTCCTAAGAAATAAAGTGGCTGTAAATTGTATTTGTTTGTACCGAAGTGGTCATAGCCTCTTTGGAGACCTGCATGAGAATTAGATTGAGCACCCAAACATCTCAGAGCGTTTGTTTCATGTTTCATTGAAGTCATTGCCCCCAGACAACCTGAGGTCAGTTATCCAACTCAATGCAGAGGCAGTTTTGAGAAAATTTATGCAGGGTACGTAGATTGAGACTCTAATCCCCAGGAATTTTCTTTACAGTGTGGTGCTTGGTGCCACTGTGGGTGTAATTGCTTATTTGCCTTGCATATTTTCTTTTCAGGAATCATTAACCAATGGCAACAGGAATCCAAGGATAAAGTGATTTCCCTCCTGTTAACTCACCTGCCTTTGCTGAAGCCAGGAAACCTCGACGCAAAAGTAGAGTATATGAAACTGCTGCCCAAAATCCTGGCGCACTCCATTGAACACAACCAGCACATCGAGGAGAGCAGGCAGCTGCTGTCCTATGCTTTGATCCATCCGGCCACTTCGTTGGAAGACCGCAGTGCTTTGGCCATGTGGCTGAACCACTTGGAGGACCGCACCTCGACCAGCTTTGGCGGCCAGAACCGAGGCCGCTCGGACTCTGTGGATTATGGGCAGACGCACTACTATCACCAAAGACAGAACTCCGACGACAAGCTTAATGGGTGGCAGAACTCTCGGGATTCTGGGATTTGCATCAACGCCTCCAACTGGCAGGACAAAAGCCTGGGGTGTGAGAATGGCCACGTGCCCCTCTATACCTCTTCATCCGTCCCCACCACAATCAATACGATTGGAACCAGCACAAGTACAAGTAAGTCCCCGAGAAGCCCTTTAGCGCAGTCTGGTTTGGCGACTTGCTGTGTGTGGCATGTCCCACTGGGAATGTCTGCTCTGAGTACCCTGTAACCCTGGGAGAGAAGGGCTGATTGGAATTGGCTGTGGGAAAGGGCTCTTTGGACCCCATCTTTGTTGTTCTTTCAACTCTGGAAAAAGAAAAATGCTGGGCGGCTAAAAATGATTGATGGTCCAAATTCAAATAGACCAAAAAAAAAAAAGAAAAAATTAAATGAGACAGATTAAGTGGTGAAAGAAGGAAACTTCCTGTTTCCACAAACAGAAATGCCTTTCACCCGCTATCTTTCACCTGGGGTTTTTGGATTTTCTGAGACACTGAGTTCCCGTGTGATTCTCTAAACGTGATTCTAACCCATGGTTAACCAGACAGCCTCATGGGCTTTGTGCATTTTCCTTTCTTTTCACTTCTTTTGTTTCTTTTCCTTTCTTTTTTTCTTTCTTTCTTTCTTTTTTTTTTTTTTTTTTAACTTCACCCTGGAATGTTCCCTCCCTTGCATCTCCTGGTTTTAATCCCCAGTTGTCAGGGTCACTTTTCCTCCTGACCAGGGGGGAGCAGGTTTGCTAACTGAGAATGCTGCTCTGTGCTGTGGCCTGGTGTGGATGCTGTGGCCTTCTCTTGCTCAGTCTAACCCCTTAGGAGAGGTGGGACGGGAATGGCTTTGCGGGAGGGGAGAGCAGAGGACACCTGCCTCCTCTTTTGACCACTAAAGCAAAGTACTCTGCCCACAGCTGGGACCAGGGCCAGGAGTCCTCCTCTCTATGGCTCCCCACTTAGGCTGAGCAAAGTGACAAACATGCCACTGGTGCTTCTGTAAAGTGGCAACATGGGAGAGTGGTCTGCCATTAAACAGAGTTCCCTGATGCTAGTTTGCATGTGTCCCTGAAGACAGCGTCAGTGCATAGATAGCTTTCTTGGGGAAAAGCTTTTGCGGTTAGACCTCATGTGCCTGTCAACATGCAGGAACCCCCAATTAAAAGATCTGAGAGGATTAAGGATTGTCAGTGACAGTTTCTTGGCCTCTACCTCCACTCGGATCTTTTGGCTAATGTGCCTTTTTAAATGGCTTTCTCAGATACGTAAGAGTGTTGAATTTTTACTACATTGATTGAAACAGTACTTTAGTGGAATAATCAAAGAAGTACTTAAGATACCGCATTGATAATGCCACAACATGAGAGTTTAAAATTCTTTCGTCCATTTTTATATTTAGATATTGATAATTTTCAGATTTGAGGAATTAGGTGATTATTGCATCATTAGTTTATTGTGTAAGAGGTTCTGGTGACAGTTTTTTTCACAGACTAGTAATCCAGGGAACAGTTTCACGAACCTCTGTGTGACAGAGAGTGATGGCTTGAACTATTCAAGCAGACACATGCAGGCTGGGATGACAGAGCTTCTTGGCCGGAGTTCCCTGGGTCAGTGACAGAATCCAGTAATTGTTACAAAACTCTTTGATAGCTGGGAGAGATGCGGGCTCTGAGCTGCCTACCCTCTCAAAACTTGGTCTTTTGTATTTTAAGGGGTTGAGTTTTCTGTCATTTGTCTTGAAATTAGTCTTGGGTCATCACATTTCCATCTCTGCTGATTAACACATTCCAGGGTCTTGATAAGATTAGTACAATTTGAGATGGTTATCAGATTGTAGTCAACAGGCACTTTTATATTTCACTGTGGCTACCTTGCCCAACAGAGGGGAGGAAATGCTTACATGATTGTCATCTAGGCCTTTGAGCCCAGTGTAGTACTTGAGCTGAAAAGGACTTGGAGGTTTAACAAGGTAACTATATTACGTATCTTGAGAAGAAAAGGGTTAGAGCCCCTTTTCAGAGCATCAGTAAAGAAGATAAGAGCTCAGATCTCTCCTCCAGAAAGTTTCATTCAAACACTTAGGTCATATCAGCACTTGTATTTCAAGAACATCTCTTTAACAAAACATTAATGTCATTGCTTTACCCCTCTGCATTGTCGATGGTGGTTAAATTGTGCTTATCAAAACTGCAATCCTTTGGATCATTCATTCGCTTGTGCTTCTATCAAATATCTCCTCAGCACCTGGGAGGCAGCTTGACAAAGTGGGCAGGACAAGGACTTTGGTGTCACTGCTTCCTGCATCCAAATCTCAGACCTGAAATTAGCTAACTGCAACTTGGCTGAGTTACTTCACATCTCTGAGCAAGGCCCCCACTTGTAAAATGGGAACATTCATGATACCTGCCTGCGGGGGGGGGGATTGTGGTGAGGGTAAATGAGATTATGTACGTAAATGCCCAGCCCTGACCAGGGCTGGCAACAGTAAGCACTCAGTAAGTGTCTGCTAAATGAATGAGAGAGACTGGGCAAGACAGTGAGAAGCAAAGTGCTAGCACTAACCCCCAGACTCTGTGCCCTCATTTGCATTGTATCTTTCCTGAGCCCAGACCATGCAGCATGGTCTAGGGGGACTTGAGTCTGCTGTGACCATTTCACTGCAATAGAAAATGGTTTGACCTTAAGTCTTCAGATTCCAAGATAGAAGAATACCAGCTTGTTTGAGAAAAAGCAAAGAAGGTTGCTGGCTGAAAAAGAGTGAGTGAGGTAGACAGCAGTGGGAGAGGTTGCAGAGGTAACAGGGAGGGAGACATCGGGTATTGTGGGCCATTGCAAGAACTTTGACTTTTGCTCTCAGCAATCCCATTGGAGGATTTTTGGCAAACGAGTAATGTGATCTGACTCATGTTTTAAAGGGATTGTTTTGGCTGCTGTGTTAAGAATAGATTGTACCAGGACAAGGACAGAAACATGATGACTGGTTAAGAGACTATTGCAGTAAAATCCAGGCAAGACATTGATGACTTGCACCAGAATGGCTGCAGTAGAAGGGGGGGAGAAGTGGTCAAGTCTAGATGTATTTTTGAAAGTACAGCCAAAAGGATTTCGTGACAGAATAAATGAGTTGTGAGGGGAAAAATTCAAGAATGACTTCAGGGTTTTTGCTTACACAACTTGGAAGGATGGTACTGCCATCAGTTGAAATGAGGAAGTCTCTATTTATTGAGGAGGTTTGGGGGTAAGATTGGGAGTTCAGTTTCATATATGGTGAGTTTATACATCTGTTAGACAATCAGAGATGTCTAGTAAGCAATTGGATATATGAGCATGCAGTTTGGGAGAGAAGACTGACCTAAGATAGACATCTGGGAGTTCAGCACATGGGTGATATTAAAAGCTATGAAACTATGAGATGAGATTACCATAGTAGAGATGCAGATAGAGAAGAGAACCAAAGGCTGAGCCTGAGCACCTCAACATGAAGGCTGGGAAAAAGCAGAGGAAGCAGCAAACCAAGGAGAAACCATTGAAGTTGGAGAAAACTCAAGTGTATGTGTGTGTGTGTGTGTGTGTGTGTGTGTGTGTGTGTGTGTGTGTCAAGGCAAATGAAGAAAAGGTTTCAAGAAGGAAAAAGTGATCAACTGAGTCAAATGCTTCTGATAGGTCCAATAAGATGAGGAACAAGAAGTGACCGTTGGATTTATCAAAGAGAGATCTTAGAGATCAATTGGAAGTGCTTCACACAAGATAGGCATTTAAGGGATGAAGAAAGTTGAGTTAGTGATTCCAAAGACATAAGAAACAAGATAGGGAGAGAAACTAGCTATAAGCTTGATTTTGGATGTATATTGACTTTGAGAAGGTGCTGGCACATTGAGATGGAGAAAATGGTACATTAAAAAATAGATGATGGAACCACACAGATTTTTTGAAGGAAGGGATTAAGATGAGGCTAAGAGTAGAGGGCAAAACCTATGTCCTAATCTAACAAGAATCAACCAATTTTCATCCATTTAGACAGAGGAGAGAGTACCTTTTATTGATTACAGAAGTTAAATCAGATGAGATCTCACAGGATCTTTGAGCTGGGGCTTTTCTTCCATGAGTTAAGAGAAGAATGGGTTGGGACAATTGAGAGTCTATGAAGCACCATTTTGGAGAGCATCAAGGTGTTCCAGACGAGAGGGGAGAATCTATTTTCAGTACCCAGCTCTCCTTTTAAGGCTACTCAGGGGTCTGATGACTGAGAGCAAGAATGTGCAGATTCTTCATCATGAGCCTGTGGGACCAGAAAGGACCAAGGTATTGGCTGTCACAAATCATGGCCTTTGTATTGACCATCACAAACAATTCCAAATACAACATGCCTAGAACCTGGCTTAGCACCTTTAGGTTTGCTTTCTGTCTCAAGTCTTCCATAGAAAAAGTAAACTGTCCAGGAAAAGAACCATCCAGGTTTTCTTAAGAGCCCACAGAATTTCGCTGTGGGGAGGTCAGTGCCACCTCCATTGCCCCAGACTGACTTTCTAACCATTTTCTACTCTTCACTGGCAGAATTTGACCTGGGAGAAAACTATGTGCTGCAGTTACAAATGAAAGGAACTTGTTTCTATTCAAATCATTGCCAATACATGATTTTTCTTAGCATTCTTTACATTTGGATTTGAAAACATGCCAACCTTTGCTAGCCTAGACTGAGGCAAGAACTCAGAAACTTTGCGTTACAAAAATTATTCCAAAGTGCTCCATTTGAACTGCCCACTTCTACGGTCTCATGGTGTAGCTTGGAACCTTAGTATTTCTTTTATTAATCTAAATTGATTTTTCTGATGATAAAAGCAATACATTAAAAATTTGGGGGTACCATAGATCACGAAAAGTAAATTAACAGTAATCGCTGCATCGCGCTTACTACATGCTGGGTACTCTTCAAAACGCTTTATATAAATATTAGTTCATTTAATTCTTATCATCCCACGATGTGGCTATTATTGTTATTCCCATTTGACAGATAAGGAAACCGAGGCACAGAGAGGCCAAGCAACTTGACCAATGTCACAGACCATCCAAGTCTTGTACCCCAAGTATGCTTGCTTTGCACTGAGTCAGTGCAAAGCATTCTGTGAGCATGCAGAGCATTCTGTGTCCCAGTTCTTGGTTGACATATTTGCCTCCCCTTCCTGATTATGAACTCTTTGGGGACAGGGGTTTTGTCTTCTTTATCCCTCTTTCCCAGCACCTTGAACGCCCTCAAAAAATCACAGAAATGGCAAATGGAGATGGCAAATTCCTGGCACGTGTTCAGCTGCCACTCTCCTGTGGTAGAGCATCTCTGAGATAATGGCTGTCTCCTGCTAAGCCCAGATGTGGCCTCTGTGTCCTCCTCAATATGCCCCTCAAGGCAGCCAGTATAATTCAATAAGAGATGGCATGTGAGCTGAAGCCTGTCTGCCTGCCCTGCCAGAAATGTATGCTGAACAGTAGGGACTTAATAAATTCCTGGGCTCACTAGGCAGATGTTCATGAAATTAATGAATTTCCAAAATAAATAAGAAAGTGTCCTTGGGAAGTCACTAAATATTTGGCGATAATATTGATCATTTAGCATTCTGTCATCATCCTTACGACTTACGTTACCAACTTGGTCTCAATACTAACAGACTTTTAGTAACATACTGTGATCTTGATTGTGGAGGTAGTTATATGAATTTATATAGGTAATAAGATGTGCAAATGTATACCAAAAAAATAGTGTGTACAAAAACTGCTGAGATCTGAGTAAGGTCTATAGTCTTGTTAAGGCTGTCGTGTTAATGTCAGTTTCCTAGTTTTGGTAATACACTACAGTTGTGTAAGATGTCATCTTGGGTGATGCTGGGGGGATGGGTATGTGAGACCTCTCTGTAGTATTTTTTGCAATTTCTTGTAGATCTGTAATTATTTCAAATTGAAAGTTAAAATGTAAAAACTACTGGGGCATCCTGTGCCTTGATATTTCTTGGACTTTGATCCTTGTTTCTCAGCCTTCCTGCGGGGTGGAGGGTCCATCCCTTCACGGAAAGGATGGCTGCTGGGCCCCAGAGAGCCGACACCTGAAACAAAACTACTTAAGCAGGGCAAGGTGAAAAGGAGGGATGTTGTGGGTCTCAGGAAATGGGGCTCCTTTGGGAACCCTGAATCTGCAACTGAAAAAAAAAAACCCAATTCCGTCAGCCCCTTAGGCAGCCAAGGCCAGCTCTTTCAAAGATACCCATTTGGCGCAAGAAGTCCTTTTCTCTCTGCCCTTCACATTTTCTTACAAGGCTGCCAGCTACTTTGAGCTCATTCCATCCATCCTGTAAAAAACCATTAGAACACAAATATTCAAGGGGAGGAGAGAGAACACTCAACTTTGGGCAGGCCTGATAAGAAGAGGTCTTGGCAAGTGGTCTCCTGGAAACTGAAAAGAGGGGCAAGGCTTGGAGACCTTGCTTCTGTCTTGCAGGCTGCAGGTCATCTCCATCCTAAGCCGTGGGAGCCACTGGTGTCCTTTGGAGTTCCTTTAAAATTTTCATGGAATTATTTTGTCTTTTACCAGCAGACTTTCTTTCTTGGTGGAAAATTTCTTCCTCCCCAAAACGTAGCCAACCTGGCATGTAACTGAAAAATTCCCTTAGATCCTTAACCCCTCCTTTGCTCTTCAAAGAGGTAACTCTAGTTGCTTTGCTTCCTTTGAGAAGCATTTATAACAGCTGGCATGATATATTTTTAGCTTCAGCTTCCTTCCCCTTTGGGGGAACCTTTTTTTAAATATGGCCCTGGCCTTCCTGATAGGACATTGTGAAGATGGCTCAGTGATATCTCAGAGGACCCAATATTGCCGCTGCCTGATCCTCCTCCTCTTTCCAAGAGTCCAAAGGTTTTACAGGATGGTGCTTTTCCTCACTGTGTCTAGTGTTTGTTTTCTGGGGCTTGGGGAAGAACAATCAGAAAAAACACTATAGGAAGCAAGAAGCCTGCTAGTTTATTATGCATCGGAAATCCCACTGCTTGGGAAAAGTCAAAGATCTCCATGGTACACATGCCTTGGGTCATGAGGCTGTACCTTCCGGCCCCTATCCGGAGGAGTTTTTTAGACGCTAACGACAGTGAGGGTTATTAAACGCTAGATGTGCTCCAGAGGAAGGCAGTAGTGTTTCTAATTCCCCACTGCACTTCAAAAATAGGATGGATTCTGGCTGGAATAAATGGCTTAAATTGGACTAGCCTGGAAGAGGGGAGGAAGATGAACCAGGCTGGCTTCTTTAAGACTTTTTCTGAGCCCTGTAGTCTTAGGATTTCTATTATTTCACAAGATTTAGAGTTATAGTCTAACAGTGGCTACTCCACGAACAATGGGACAAAAAAATCTTTTAATCTTGCATTTACTTATTTGTTTTCTTTTCTCACTTTTAAGATTTCTGGGGACAAACTCAGGTTACACTGAGGAAAGATGTATCATGAGTATAGCTTATCTTTGATGTTGTTAACATTCAGCAAATTAAACCCTTGAATTTCATGGTGACAGGTGAGGATAAATTTTAGTAGAAGCAATTACTATTAATCTGAGGTATATTTCCTAACTCTTGAACACTGTAGGTATCATTCCTGCCATCACCTACCCCCACCCCAGTCCTCCACATTCTGTTAGGTAAAATACGGTCTTAGAAAATCTCAGGTGTAAGTCAAGTAAGAGAAGGGATATGCAGATGGGGAAGTGAGGTAGGCAGGGGGCTTGCAAAATCTGGAAAGTGCTATAAAGGATTTTTGTGGATTGGAGAAAGGCTAAAACTCCCAACATACCCTGGGATAGTCATTCTTTGCCAAAAGTCTGGACCATTCCCATAGACAAATTCCATGGCTACAATTAGAGAGTAGAGCCAATGAGAGCACAGGGTTTGCTTTAGAGATTTGTTTCGCAGCCAGCCTTGCTGAGATGCATCCTTTTGGAAAAGCCCAGCAAAACCCATACGGAGCTAAAAATTTATAACAGATTATTTTATACTTTCTCCTTTGCACAGTAAGACATTGCAATGCACGGGGAATTATAAGGCTATAAGTGGCATTTTAGATATTCAAGTTTGGGGTATAAATGATGAGGCAGTCTTGATCAAAATCAAGAACGTGGCTTTGAAGTCAGATGTCTTGGTTTTAAATTCCAGCCCCACCAATATAACTGGGTATGTGACCATGGACAAGTTACTTGACCTCTAAACCTCCTTTCCTCATCCATAAAATGGGAATACATTTCGGTAGGAGATCTCTTAATTGGCTTGATAGGGTGGATGGTTGACGTGTTCATTGCAATAGCTGCTTAAAGCAGGAAATCATAAAAAGGGCTTAAGACCTTAAACGTACTATTTTAACTTAAAGTGTAAATACATTCATGTGCCATCTTTTGTATCGTGAAATGGTCCTTTCTTTGAGGATAGGGTTCCTGACTGAGGCTGCTATTTGTTTTTCCTGTATAAATCACACGCTTGATGCATTATTGTCTGTGTTTTTCTTAAAATGGAACCGAAATTTGAAGACATTTGCAAAAACAGAGCACAGAATCTTTCTAGATTCTGGTTTTTCTCTTTTTATAATTTAGCTTATAGTTTTCTCACTAACACTGAATTCAACAGTAGATTTTTTTTTTTTTAAGTAAAACAATGGATATTTCTAAAGCTTGTAACAAAGTTTTTAAGCAGTTAACTTTATTTATAATTCATATGTTATTTCTGTTATACTTTTTAAAGTGATACATTTACAATAGTAAGTACAACTGGCATAAATAGATTTGGTGACAAATTCAACCTTCTCTTGGTACACCAATAAGTCAGCTGATGGGAGCAGAAGTGCACAAGTAAATTCTAGTTTGTAAAGAGTCCGTGAGCCACGGGCATCTGTGAATAGTTAGAAGGGAATGGAAAGTACCGGTTGGTCCAGTAAGTTGGTTAAGTGAAGATGAGTTAAGAGAGCTTCTTAGGGTTGTGAGGATTAAATGGAAAATGCATGTAAAGCACATGCCAATAGGAGATACTCAACAGATAATAGCCCTCATTATTATTATTTCTGCACTGGTTGTTAATGCTGATACAAGTAAGGGGTGGTTCATCCACCAGCCCAGGCTCTGCGGTAAACTAGGGTGGAATAGGCTTCCTAGGGCAGCTCTGCAAGTACAATAATGGCATCTTTGGCTAAAAATGACCATTTGTTACATTTTGGCAGGGTAGCTCCAAATTCACCTGGAATCTCAAAGCATTGTGGGCTCCCCTACAAAGTCTGAGAGGTTTTGATTCCCAAGAGTGTCTCTAATTTGGTTATAAGGCTGACAGTGTGACTGAGGTCAGCCAGTCCCTGAATCGGGATCTGAGCTGCAGACCCTAAATTCAAGGTAAGCCTTGTCATATATAGCTCACGGCTGTTCAGGAATGAGTTTTGTCAATAGTCAGCGAGGGTGGATGTCTTGCAAGTAAAGATGTGTTGCTTGAATGCTTTCTTTTTAATCTGTGCGATTTGTGAGAAAGAATTTAAAGCTTTGTATGGTCACAGTTCTCTCCCTAATTTTCTGTTCGTGATGATCTCTCTCTAGCTGGAGACAGCTGCATGATTTTTATTTGCTTCTAGAGTTATTCTCTTGATCCTCTTCCCCAGCCACTCCATCTGTATGCAGTTCAGAGAGCAGGCTAATTATGGGGTACTGGAGAAGCGGTTGCTCAGAGAAAATCTCTTTAAGCGCGCGACTGGGGTAGCTCAACGCCAGGGTCATGCTCGTGACCATCTCCTCATTCACGTCCACACGTCTGCCTGTGAGCTGCCTTCCATCCTTTTGCAGTTGCATGAACAAACTTTTTAGAAAGGTCAACATGAGAAACAAGTGCTTTTTCTTAAAGGACAGAGCAAGTAAAGGATTTCATGTTTACTTCTTAGGTCTTCACACTGCAAAAATAGCCACCAAGTGGCTGAGAACAAAGATATGTTCCTATACTTAACCCAGGTTTTGTATTTTTGGCTGCCCCTGCACTGGCTTAGGAACAAGACGCTTTATACACTCAGGGGTCAAACTCTCAAACTGGTGTGACTCCAAGCAAAAGGGCTGCTGAAATTCCTTGACCCGGGAGATTGCTTTGCCCGCAGGTCAGTTTTTTCAACTCCACTTCATCATATCGGGTAATTGATTTACTTCTGGAGACGTTGACCCTGTGAGACCTCTCTGCCACCTAAATGGCATGGGCTGAGAGATACGAAACACTTAAGAATCCTGACTTTGGGAAGAGGGTACAGAGAAATACCTTTCCCCTCCGCCCCTCCCTCTTTTAGATCAATCAGCTTAGATTCTGTTGGAATCATCTGGACTGGCAAAGACTTGGGGCCCTTGGTTGAGCTGTTAGAACTCTAGAAGAAGCCTGCTTGAAAGCCAGATTTGTCTTCGATGTAAAGAATCTATAGACTCCCCACTAATTATTAGAGAAATGCAAATCAAAACTACAATGAGGGGCTTCCCTGGTGGCGCAGTGGTTGAGAGTCCGCCTGCCGATGCAGGGGACACGGGTTCGTGCCCCGGTCCGGGAGGATCCCATGTGCCGCGGAGCGGCTGGGCCCGTGAGCCATGGCCGCTGAGCCTGCGCGTCCGGAGCCTGTGCTCCGCAACGGGAGAGGCCACAACAGTGAGGGGCCCGCGTACCGCAAAAAAAAAAAAAAAAAAAGAACAATGAGGTATCACCTCACACCAGTTAAAACGGGCATCGTCAGAAAATCTACAAACAACAAACGCTGGAGAGGGTGTGGAGAAAAGGGAACCCTCCTGCACTGTTGGTGGAAATGTAAATTGATACAACCACTATGGAGAACAGTATGGAGGTTCCTTAAAAAACTAAAAATAGAATTACCATATGACCCAGCAATCTCACTACTGGGCATATACCCTGAGAAAACCATCATTCAAAAAGGCACATGCACTCCAATGTTCATTGCAGCACTGTTTACAATAGCCAGGTCATGGAAGCAACCTAAATGCCCATCGACAGACGAATGGATAAAGAAGATGTGGTACATGTATACAATGGAATATTACTCAGTCATAAAAAGGAACGAAATTGGGTCGTTTGTAGAGACGTGGATGGACCTAGAGACTGTCATACAGAGTGAAGTAAGTCAGAAAGAGAAAAACAAATATCGTATATTAACAGAACCTAGAAAAATGGTACAGGTGAACCAGTTTGCAGGGCAGAAATAGAGACACAGGTATAGAGAACAAACATATGGACACCAAGGGGGGGAAGTGGCAGAGGGGGTGGTGGTGGTGGTGGGATGAACTGGGAGATTGGGATTGACATGTATACACTAATATGTATAAAGTGGATAACTAATAAGAACCTGCTGTATAAAATAAATAAAATTAAATTTAAAAATTAAAAAAAAAATCTACAGACTCCCAATACCACATCTTTCCAATGGGAACTTTGATGAAATTTCTACCTCAAACAAATCCGTGATGGTCATAAGGATCCCATTGGGAACCTGATCTCTAAGCCCATCACAAGTAGAGTTGGGTCTTCCTCTGGTGCTGGAGAAGTTTGCTTTTGCTCAAGTCCCACAGTTCAAATATGAGTCTGACTCTCCTGAATTGCCCCGGTTTGCATCACCACCCAAATCTATCCATGGAGGTGGCCTAGTTTTTACGACTGAAGGGAGAGTTTGGGCAAATAATCCCATATTTCTCAACGTTCCCTCCTCTGTTATACTTTGGCTAATTCAAGAACACATGCTGGTAGCATGGATCTGGCAGGGTTGCTAATTTACACTGACGGCAGAATCAGAGTCCAGAAAGGTCTCAGGCAATATCCACTTGTGGTTCAGAGCACATGCTTTGGAGTCAGACCAACCTGGGTCTGACTGATTCCACTGATTCCCAGTTCTATTGATGACTAGCTGTGTGACCTTGGAGAGATGCCTTAAGCTCTCTTGGCCTTTATTTTCTCATATTTAAGAAGGGGGTAATAATCCCCACCCATGAGTGATTGTGAAATTCCTCTCTGAGCCTAAGTACAGTCCTTTCTTTTTGAAGACAAAGATTTTACACCAACCCTCCTGATCTTAAAACTTGTGCCCCTTCAGTTTCTCAAATTTTAAAAATAATTCTCTCTGATTTTAATCAGATAATAGCTTTTCTCTTTGGATCATCTAATTTCCTTAACTTTCCCTTTCTTGTTTTCAATCTTTTTGCTCTACTTTTAGTCTTCTAGTTCTGCTTTCTGGTTGATATCTTTATCTTCTACACCTACTATATAATTTTTAATTTTTGCTATTATATTTTCAAATGGCAAGTGTTCTTGTTCTTTGAATGTTCCTTTTCGTATTGCATTCTGTTCTTGTTTCATGAGTGCAAACCTTTTCTAATATCTCTAAAGACGTTACAGTTGAGTTTTGGAGTCTTTTTCAGCTCCCAACATTGTCTGTGCTTCCTTGAGTTAATTTTTCTGTTTGTTTTGGACCCTGTATCTCAAACAAATGTCCTTGCATTTAAAAGGAAGGCACTAGAACTTGTGTGTATGAATTTCACCATTGAAGAGATCTGTTTGGGCCTGGCCAGGCTGTTTCCTGGGGACTCACAGCTGTAATTCTTTTCTCATGAACTAGTCCATTTCCCCTAGAGGAATCCTTTTCTCCTTCTGGAAGATACAGGCCTGGCTGCCTGGGTCCTGGGGGCTGTCAGGAGAAAGGTACTAAGAAGATAGGATAGTTGCCTGATTTTGTGGGGTGGGAGAGAGAATCTGAGGTTGTCCCTGTACCTTAGACATTCTTTCTACCAAACCTCCTGTCTTCAGCCCCTCCCAGCACCCCTGCCTTCAGAGGTACCTGATCTTGGAGTCCTAGTCTTCTTGGGAATTCTGCATCGTAAACTGTCATGCTTCCATTGCTGTGGGCGTATGTGTCCCCTTTCTTTGGTCTTCTGAGTCAGTTACCTTCATGTCCTTCTGTTTCCCAGCTTCCAAAATTTTGTTGACTTCAGTGGTCTGGTGATACCCATTGTCATCTCCTGTCATTTCTCTGTGTCCTTTTCCTTGTGCATTTATACCTTTGCTGTCTTTTTAGTGAGTTTCCAGAAGGAACGGTAACATCTCCATATGTTGGAAGTCTATTTTAACTTGTTGATTTGTTTTTTATCTATCTCTCCCACTTGATTATAAATTCCAAGAGGCCAGGGACCTGGCCTTGTTCACTATAGTATTCCTACTGTCCAAAACACTCCCTGGCGTATCATGGGTGTTGAATATAAATACTTAATGAATGTATGCATGAATGAATGACATGTAATATAGATCTCTTTGTACAATGCTTACAGCCCAATAAATGATAACTATCTTAAGCATAATTATTTCTATCTTTGAAGATTAAGTATTGAAACCAAACTTTATGCTACTCACAGCCATTGATTTTAAATGGGGACAAATCTATCTCTTAAGTTAAAATCTTTAATGAGAAGCATCTGAAATATCTTACCTCCCCTAGAGCGCCTTCTTCAAGCCCAAACTTTTCCTGATAGTGATCTTCCCACCATAACTCTCTTTACCAATAGGATGTCACCTGTTTCGGTTAAATTAAGGTCTGCATTAGAAAGGTAAGAGACTGCCTGAAGATCCCATTTCCAAGTTGAAGCTCTTCTGGAATTAGTTCCCCTCATTCATAATGTGACCTTCTGCCTGTCACCTGCCTTCCCTCAGTTTCCATTGTCTTATCTGGAAGGTAGGCTAGGGAGAACAGACAGGTTGATTAAATGATCCCTGAAGCTTTTGCAGGCTCTAAAATGACAGATTCTGTGGTTCTGATCATTACAAAGTGTCAATAAACAATAAATAACCATCTCTAGGGCCCAGGTGTTACAATAGTGACATCCCTGTGAAATTGCCCAATCTTTTCACATGGCAGATTGGTCAATTCATTAGATAATTAGGTATGTAAATGATGGCTTCCAGGTATACATATAGACATCCCAGTTTTAAACATCTGCATAAATATATTGTCACAATAAAAACCACAGAATTAAATAAATACAACCCAAACTGATTAATAGGATTAACTGTAGGAGAGAAACCAGCCTTCTACTGGTGAATATTCTGGCCGAAGAAGATGTTGCTTTTTCCAATCTCCAGACAATCCCTGACTTCACATCAGTGCTGGCAATCTCTCTGACCACTTTGGCAAAAACAAGAGCGTCCTGTGGCAGGTCTTGAGTGGCGGATGGCTGAACAGTGGTGGGCAGCCAATATGAGAAAAACAGGTGCACGGAGTGCCCAGAACTGGAAAATGCCAACCCACTGTGAAGATGCAACAGCTCTGCTTCTGGAAAAACCCAATGGCATACTGTTGTTTTTGGAGACCCTAGACCCTGCTGTGTTTGGGTTACATTGTTTATGACATTGTACATAGGCCTCAACATTGGGGTCCTGCAGTGTGTTACTCTGGTGTTAAACGAGGGATTATCTGTTTTAAATCACAGATCTATTACTCTCCCCCTCTCTATCAATGACATTGATATAAAGACTAATGACCGGGCTTCCCCGGTGGCGCAGTGGTTGAGAGTCCGCCTGCCGATGCAGGGGACGCGGGTTCGTGCCCCGGTCCGGGAAGATCCCACATGCCGCGGAGCGGCTGGGCCCGTGAGCCATGGCCGCTGAGCCTGCGCGTCCGGAGCCTGTGCTCCGCAACGGGAGAGGCCACAGCAGTGAGAGGCCCGCGTACCGCAAAAACAAAACAAAACAATAAAACCCCAGCAAATGTAATAATATTGGCCAAGTTTTGAATTTATTCTTTGAGTAGATGCTCCTTAAGAACTCTCTTGACAAAAGAAGCAATTGAGGCTCAGAAATATTAACTAAATTGCCCAAGTTTGCATAGCTGCCACTGGTAGACCCATTTCAATGAAAAGACCAAAAACATAGGGGCTCTAGTATTAGCTTCAATATAAATTTTGTTGAGTGACCTTGGCAATTGCTGTTATCTCTTTCAGCCTCTGGTTCCTTAAGTGATAAAATGGCAAGGGGGTAGACTGGATGATTTCTAAATCATATTCTTAAAGAAGTCCTTTCCTCTTTTAAAGTTCTGGAATTCTGAGATAGTTGGGGAGTAAATAAATGAGGAAAACAAATTGTGGTGCTCCTGACACCTTCCAGTCTTCTGAAAATAATATTCTTGGAGGAAGGGCCTAAGAAATGCAACACCATCTTTAAAACCCCATCAGGACCAACTCCATTGGGTATCTAAACAACAACAACGACTTTTCAATAAAACATAAGGGGACTTCCCTGGCGGTCCAGTGGTTAAGACTTCACCTTCCAATGCAGACGGTGCAGATTCGATCCCTGGTCGGGGAGCTAAGATCCCACATGCCTCATGGCCAAAAAAACAAAACATAAAAGAACAGAAGCAATATTGTAACAGATTCAATAAAGACTTTAAAAATGGTACACATCAAAAAAATCTTAAAAAAAAATAAAAGTAAAAATAAAACAATGGCATTGTTTTATGCCTCTACCAATTCTCTTAAGGGCTTGACTCAGGAATGAGGAGCTGTATACCCACCCTATTGGGCACCTGGTGAGCCAGTGTTCATTTTATGGGGATGCTTCTTGAAGCTCAGCTTTCTGTTTAGGGAGACTTCGTGGTTATCTTACATCTCTGAAGGGGGAATAAAAACTAGGTTGTTTCTCTTAAGTCTGCTGCTCCTCTAGCATTTAATTTTTGTTGTTGTTTGTTTTGGCCATGCTGTGCAGCATGCAGGATCTTAGTTCCCAGACCAGGGGTCGAACATGTGCCCCCTGCAGTGGAAGCATGGAGTCCTAACCTCTGGACTGCCAGGGAATTCCCTCTAGCCTTTAATTTAAAATGAAAGGATCTTGGTTTGGCTTTTTTATGCAAATGCTCATCTGACTCTGCCCCTAGAACACCCACACAAGACCAAAACCATAAGCTCTGTGAGCGAGTCAGGGAAAGCCCAAGTGGAAAAGAGATGCTTCCCAAGCTGCTGAGCAGGTGATTTCTAATTCAGTTATAGGGAATCTATGCTACTCAGAGCCGCGGATTTTAAGTGACTGCGTGGAATAGCCAAAGAAACAACATGCACATTTACCACAGAAGCAAGAGAGAAGAGAAGAGCTTTTCTGATTTTTATGCATTTCTCCTGACACTGTCATTCTAAAATGGAGAGCCAGGATTCAGAGAGGCGTCTTGGTCCTGGTGCATTACCACCTCCTCAAAAACTCTGATTAGTCCTTGAGATACTACTGTAGCAAATTAATTGAAATTGAAATCACCTAAAATTTTTACTTCCTTCAGCAATTCTTCACCTTCATGCAAAGTGTTACTTAAAATATTAACAATGCCTTACAGCTCGTAGCAGCTGTGTGCTTCTGAATGATAGAAGGTGATGGCTTAATAAGTGATAGAAGATACTGTTTGCATCTGTGCTGCCCTTTTATTATTCTCTTTTTTGGCACCTGTAGCCCTAGTCACTAGCACAGTGCCCTGTGCATAGAAATGTTAGCTAAGTGTTTGTTGGATGAGTGAGTGAATAAGGCAGTTAGCTTAAACTCTTTTTGCAGGAAGGTAAAAAATTTATTTCAAAAGGATCTTGCATACATCATCTTAGTGGGCCTTCGTCATCCTTCCTAATACCCAGCATATGCCCAACACAGAGCAGATGCTCAGCGAGTATTGGATGGATGGATGGATGGATGGATGGATGGATGGATAATACGGGCAGCATGTGATCCCACAGCAACCCTGGGAGGTATGTAGGAGAGAGGTATTATCATTGTTATAACTATTTTCCGGATGAGTACTGTGAGACCCTGAATGAGGAGGCAGTGGACCTGCCCGGGGTTTTGGATATTGAGTGTTCAGTGTCAAGGCCCAGTGTCAGGGCTGGAGTTCTTTCTTCCATGAGAAACAGTGTGGAGTTGGGCTGAAGAACACAAGTCAAGCTTGCAAGTCAGAGAAGCTTGGGTTTTTTGTTTTTTGGTTTGTTTTTTTTTTTGCGGTACGCGGGCCTCTCACTGTTGTGGCCTCTTCCGTTGCGGAGCACAGGCTCCGGACGCGCAGGCTCAGCGGCCATGGCTCACGGGCCCAGCCGCTCCGCGGCACGTGGGATCTTCCCAGACCGGGGCACGAACCCGTGTCCCCTGCATCGACAGGCGGACTCTCAACCACTGCACCACCAGGGAAGCCCGAAGCTTGGGTTTTGAAACCTGGCCCTCGCCCCTTCCTAGCTGTGTGATCTTTGCCAAGCCCTTACCCTCTGCACCTCAGCTTCCTCCCAGTGAAACATGTGTTCGTGTGTTTGTACGTGGGGGAGGGGTAATGATAGACCCCACTGCATAAGACATTAAATGAGGAGTGACTGGAACAATGTGAGGGTGCATTTGGCAGTGCCCGACACTCGGCCAGCCTTAGTGATGGTAGCTGGTGCTGTGGCCTCCTCTTCAGGGAGAAGGTTCAGGAAAGGTGGTCCTAAGGATGTGCTTTTGGGTTGTGTTTGGGGAAACGACAGTACAGTATCCCCAGCCTAGGGCCGGGAAGAAAGAAAGAGACTAAAGAGACAGAGCATTCATTCGTTCAGTCACCCTGCCATGAAAGCCTAAAATGTGCGGGAGAAAGGAGAGCATTGGGATGAGCCAGGAAGGGGAGGGATGAGATCAGTTAGTGCCTTCCCTGGTGCAGAATGTAGTCTGCGGTGCTGGCAGCTCCTTTACCCTGACACCCTCGCTGGCTGTCCTATCAGTATTACAAGGCAGACTTTTTTAAAAATATGCGGAAATAAACAATGCGAGGAAAATATCTTGTCCAAATGAGAATGGCACTGAATAAATATGCTAATAGCATCATAGCAGATTGGCTTAGGGAGGGGCTGAGAGATCATCCTCTGGGCTGTAATGGCTTTTTCATTGTTGTGCCCTCAGCTTGTAGAGCTTGACACACAGGCACCCAACAAATGTCTGATGAATGAAGGAAGGAAGGAGTTCATCTAGTCCAACCTCCTTGTTTTGCATATGAGGAACCCAGTGTCACCTAGCTGTGTTATACGTTCTTAGCTTGAATTTCTAAATATAATGGAAGTACTTAGAATCTTCATTAAGGACTTCTGGCAATCGGTGTTGCTTACCACTATCAGGACAAAGAGAAGATCTCGAGAGGGTTTCTTTTCTTTTCTTTTTTTTTTTTTTTTTTTTTTTTTT
>NW_006770037.1:2689519-2702215 GCF_000442215.2 Lipotes vexillifer
TTTTTTTTTTTTTTTTTTTTTTTTTTTTTTTTTGTGTTACGCGGGCCTCTCACTGTTGTGGCCTCTCCCACTGCGGAGCTCAGGCTCAGTGGCCATGGCTCACGGGCCTAGCCGCTCCACAGCATGTGGGATCTTCCCGACCGGGGCACGAACCCGTGTCCCCTGCATCGGCAGGCGGACTCTCAACCACTGCGCCACCAGGGAAGCCGAGGGGTTCTTTTCTTTAATGGAAAAGAAGGTGATTCACGTGCCCTGACCCTCCAAAATGGAAGTGAAACGCGAACACTTAAAATGCGTGGGAGGAAAGGAGAGACCAGGTTGAGTCTGAATCAAAGGAACGTTATTCTGATTGGGGCAGAGAAAAGATTGTCTGTAGATAAGAATTCTGAAAGAACAAGGAAGACACTTCTTTTGGTATGACAGGCCATGGTAGAAAATTCATGTCTTGTAAATCTGTGAAACACTATCAAGCAATCAGAGATATTTTTCATACTGCACATAATACACTGAAAATGCTCTATGAATATCATTAGACTGGCTAGTACTTTGAGTTGATCTTTCAGTTAGCAGTGTTGGTTTATATTGGGTTATTCTTACTCTGACGACTAATAACTAATATTTCTGTAGGACTTTACAGTTTAAAAAACACTTTCATGTACAGTAAATGATTTAATTTTTCAGCAATCTTATGATGGAGGCTTTGATAGCTACTGCTGGAGAAAACTGAGGCACAGAATGGCCACATGTCTTCCAACCCAAATCCCAAATTCTTATTCAGCAGGCTGCATTTGCTGCAGATGACGCCTCCCCCAGTGTCAACAGAACAGGTGTGAAGCCAGTAAGTCAGAGCTGGGTGTGTAGCCAGGACATCTTAACCTTGACTGTGCATGCAAATCTCCTGGGATCTTAAAATGCAGGTCCTAATTCTGGGTCTGGGGTGAGGCCTGAGAGTCCAGCCTTTCTAACAAGTTCCCAGATGTTGCTGGTGCTGCCGGTTCATGGATCTAGAACACATTTTTTGCTGCTTGTGAATCAGTTATGCTCTCACCTACCGCATTTTCAGACCAGGAGAGAATGTACTCAGAGCTTTCTGCAGCTGATTCATGTCCAGAGAGAGCCTGAGGCTGACCCCTGACCCTCTCTTCCTGCCTAGCAAGGATGAAATGGCCACAGCAAGAGGCAGGCACTATTGCCCAGGAGTCAAAACATTGTATAGGGAGCCTTTAGAAATTTCTGCCCAGATATCATTCACGTTGGAATTCTGGTTCCAAAATATCTATTTTACCTGGAGGGCAGGACAAGAGTGATAAAATCCTGGGCTGAAGAGCCTGAGCAGAATTCTGCATGTGAAGCCAAAGCGATGATGTGTATGTTTTCTTTTGAAGTGACTTAAAGAGTAAAAAAGTGCCCATTCTTTGGGGGCATTTTATTAAGACCAGGCGGCCAACCTGGGGAGGTTTGCAATGTCCAGGATGTGGGCAGAGTTTGAGGGGAACACTGAGGTAAGAAGACAGCCCAGGACAGTGGTTCTCAGCCTGGCTAGCCATTAAAACCACTCACGTGCATCGGAAAGTATGAATGCTCTGACTCCACTACAGGGATTTTCAGTTACTTGGTCTGGGCTGGGATCTGGGCATTGGGATTATTTTTAAGGCTCCAGAGGGGTTGAATGTACAGCCAAGGTTGAGAACTGCTAGCCTAAGACAAAAATGCTCCAGGATGGAAGACGGAATGAAGAATTTTATCCATATCTATATTAGTCAGTTCTCATTATTTGCAGTGCCGATGTTCTATGAAGTCCCTGTGAACACTGAATTAGCAAACACTGAACACCCCTGCTGCTAGGGGAAATACTAGGCTAGGTTCCTGCAAACCTCATGACATTTTCATTAACCTATCAATACATAACATTATTTTATATATGTTTAAAGACATCTTATTTAATACATATTGTTGATTCATTAATATCTGCATTCAAGGCCAACAGCACTCTTACTCATGCTGAATAAAACTTGTCCAATACATGTGTTTTCTCCCTAAAGCACATCACAGCCTCTTGCACTGAGCAACACTAGCCAGCCCTACACTTGGGGGCAATTTTAAACAGTAAATCACCAATGAAAGACACCGAAGTTAGAAAAACATGGCACTGAACAGCCTTGTAAAGGACACTGGTTTACAATATGAGAACTGACATGGGAAGGCTGAGCAACAGGGCCTGTTCGACTCCAGCCAGGAACATGTGCTCCAAGGACTCATTTTTTGCCAGTCTGCACAGGTCCGTGAATGACGATGAGAATGCTGCGAATGTTGATTTTTGGTTACAAGAAATTTTTAGCAAATAGGTGAATTCGCAAATACAGAATCTGTGAATACGGAGGATCAGTGATATATAAGACATAATAAAAGAACACACACTGTATAGTTTGTATGCAGGTCAAGGTGGACATAGAAGTAGACAAGCAAAGAGACCTGTGGATCTGAGCTGGTTGTCTGGGGTCAGCCCAGCCCCCCTGATCACCCTGGGGCAGCCTGTTCTCTTTGCTGCCCAGATCTTAAGGCTCCAGACAGCCCTCCCCATCTCATATCCAATAAGAAATGAATTCTGTTCAATTCCTGTCCTTAAACTAGAACAGTCCTGGGGCCTGAATTATTCCAGGAACCTCATGCTTTCAGTGTCTCTGGAAGTCTTTTATTGCAGGACTGATTTATAATACCCAAGTCGATGAGTTGAGAGCAATTACGTAAACGCTGTTTCTCTGGGATAGAGAATAACGGTCCGGTTTAAATGAAAAATGCAGTGCCAAGTCAAAAATTCAAATCGTTATGTGTAATTACAGACAGCAGTAAATCAATTTTACAAACACAGTACCAATCTCACTGTGTCCCAACACCCACAGGGTCAGGTTGTGACAGTTTACATTTGAGAAGAGGCTGAAGGTGAAGAGAAGGTGGGAATTGGGATGCGTGAAGCCTCAATAGCTTGCCTTGAATCACATGGTGATTCAATCAAATGTAATTAAGAAACCAGGAGAACCCAAACCATCCAATTTCTCTTAATTAACACCCCCCCCAAATAATCTAATTAGCAGTGTAAGCTCAAATTGTGGGGTTTTTTTTTTTGAATCGTCATTTATGTGTATTGTTACACTTGACATTTAGATTGAATGCTTTAATGAAAACAAGAACCAATTCCCTCATCAGTAAATTGCCGGCCGAAATGCTGAGAATCTCCAGTTCTCATTCTTCTATCAAGGAACTAAGTTAAGAATTAGTCAGGACTGCATAATACATTTCTAATTATTTATAACCCGTCTCCTAACACTAGAAAGAAAAGAAAAAAGATTGCTGCTTAATCAAGGCCAAGTTCAGAGTTTCACACTCTGAAATCCTGGCACCGCTCCTGCGTTTGGCTGCTGCTGAGCTGAGACCCTGATGGCAGTAGGATTTTGGCATCTTCTAATGATGCCAGTCCTTGCCTAATCAGTGCTGTTGCATTTAAGAGCCACCTCGCCCTCTTATCTGGGAGGCTTTTAAGCTCCAGTGGCAGTGAAGACTTTGCCAGTAGTTCAGCTCAAGACAGGAGTTAGTAGACAAGACTCCAAAATATCCTTTGTAAGCCCCTTTTAAGTGTGACCCCCTTCTCCTCTGGACAAGTGCTGCTGGTGGTGTCAAGATGCAAAAGGATACCCTGATGACTTGTTCAGTGACTCTGGTAGTGGCCCTGGGATTGATGCTCTGAGGCGGGGCTTGGTTGCTCAATCATGAAACCCTGGCTATTGCAGTTCCAAACTTGGATTGCTTTGCTGGTACCCGCATTCAGTCAGCGGCCGGGGAGTGTTAAACACAGGATGGACAGTGCATTTTGTAAACCTAAGAAGCACTTCCTGGATAGATATGTGAGCTCAGGTAACAGTGATTACAATTTGAGAGTTATCTTTTAAGAAAGGGGTAAGAGGGTAGTTTTGTCATCAAACATCTAACTTTCTGAGTTTCTCCACTCTCTTCCTTAAACACAGTGACTGGAGCATTTTTATGGACACACTGGTAAACAAAAAAGGAAATAGCTGCTTCAGTCCACTCGTGGCCACTTGCTTGACTCAAATATTTCCTTTACTTGGTGTCATAATCAAAATGATTCAAATTCTGCAACTCTGTCTAAACTCTTCACTCACCACATGGGTAGAAATTCCACGGACAAACCTAAGGTCTAAGAAGCCTAAGGGTTAAGTACATATAGGTATAACTATAGATATGAAAAGGAACATAATTCAGGAAAGTAGAAGTGAACCCAATATACAGGAACCTTAGAAATGGCTGGGTTGATTCCACAGTCCCTCGAATTGGCTGAAACATCTGCTTCAGTGGTGTCGTTACTTCCATAGTTGGTGTCATTGGTTTTGATAGAATGGAATGAGAGGATTTGGGCAGTTTCCTTTTAGGACTGCTTGATTTGAAGTTCAACTTGTAAGATCCTACTGATTTCTATAAAATGTATATATTGGCTTCTTGTCTAACTTATAAATAATGACAATGTAAAGTCAAACAGCGGTTTTCTAAAATAGATTTTCTACTGGATGACACCCAGTTTTGCCATTATAGAAACTGACAAAAGAGGACAAATGAAATGTACAGAAGATTAATGCAGCAATAAAAGTCTGCCAGAAACATTCTAATTTACTTCTTAAAAGCCTAAATGTTTAAGTGACAATGTGAAGGCAGAAACATACATCTTTGCTCTGCCCAAAGGCCGAGACTTCTGTGGAGTAATAAGGGCTGACACCAGTGACAAGGACTCACATCATGGAAAAACCTCTCCAGGTGCTTTTCCCTGAGTCAGAATGTGTTCACTTCAACATGGTATGAAAATGAGACTGAACGGGGAAAAAGAGATTTGGCAGTGTGTATTTGTCAGCCCTGTTGGGGTGTTCTTTGCGGCTCTCTCTTCTTCTAGAATCTCCATTTGTTTTGTTTTGTTGCATAGGCGAGTGTATACTTTCTCTTCAGAGAGCGTGTGGCTTCCTCCCTGGGCTTGTCGGGAACACCCGGTCCGCCCCCTACGTCTTTGCTTTGTAGCATATGCTCTTTCTTCTTCCCCCAGGATGAGGTGGAGTCTAAAGCTGTTTGGGGGAATCATCTTCTGGTGTCCAGATGTTGTGAGCACTGGTTTTCCAAACTTTTGGACAAGAAGCAGAGCACAAGCATGCAGAGTTGAGGCATAATAACCTTTCAGATTTGCTTTTAATCTATTCCCTGAAGCAATGAGACGGAGCATGTTGATTTTAACCGTAATAATTAATACTCCCTTCCCCCTCCAACCCCCGACACAAATCTGTTCTCGGCCATGAATGTGACTGGTGGTGTCTTTTTTTTTGCATGATGTCACTGATTAAATACCCAAGTTTGTTTTTTTTTTTTAATGTATTCTTGCAGTACTATTAATCTTTTCTTCCCCAAAGATTCCCACCACAGGGCCTCAGATTACTGGTTGTGGCACCACAAAACCAACTAAAGAAGAGGAATCCAGGGTCTAATGTCGTTTCGCCACTGAGCCTTACTCAAAGATGTTGGCTTTTTTTAAAAAGCAAATGCCTAGAATTATGCATACAAGTGGTGTTAGCAGAACTCTACTCTGAAAATGGAAAGCCTTCAGTAACAGTTCCTTAGATGCTCTGAAATCAGTGTTCTCAGAAGAAATTATTGGGATGGCACCCAAAAGATGCCTGTTAAGCAGACCTAAACTAAGGGAATGAACAGAAACACTCTCCCCAGTAACTTTGAAACAATAGCCATAGCTATTTTATAGCTGGCAATGGCTTGAGCTTTTTCTCCTTTAAACTTGACAAGTATCAAACCAGCTCCTGCAGCAAAACTCTCAAATTGGTGTATTCAGCAAAGGTTCTACTGATACTTCTGAATTTCTTTTGGGAGTAGGTCTAGAAAATATTGTTAAAGTACACCCTTAGCAACACGTAAGTAGAATATTCCCCGTGCTTTTTCATAGCCTGTTGACACACGTTAACATGTATCACCGGAGTAGGGAATTGACCTGGACCTTTTCATTCGGGAAAGAAATTCTAAGTTAATATTTTAAAATAATATGCAAATGTTTGGTTTCCTCATTCTACTTTTTAAAATCCCTAAATTAGAATGAGTTGTTTTTGTAAAGTTTAGTCATACTAGCAATTAGATTGAGTTCTCTCACATGAGCGTCTAGAATTTGAAAAATTAACAAAGCGTAAAGTTTTTCTGTGAAGGCCAACTTCTTGAATTAGAAATGGAGAGACTGGCTGAAGAAGACAGAAGAGTGAAATTGCAAATCATGTCTATGTGGCTGAACTCATGAGGGCCTGATGAGGCTGCAGAGCCCAACCTTGGGTTGAGAAGACAGGTTATTGGGTTTGATGAAAGAGAATGACATTAGGAGTATGGGTGTACTTAAATGCCCTTATTCAAAAGGAAATGAGCTTCAGCAGTCTCGATTCTAGACTCCAGGGCAAAATGCTGAGCCTGGAGATAGGTGGAAACTCACAGTGGTAGCAATGAGACCTGGTGGTGGAGTGAACTTGAGGAGATAGTGTAACTGTGAAAGGCACCAGAGGACTTTAAGCATACGAGTTCCCGAGGCCACTAGGGGCCCGTGGAACTCAGCAAACACGGCAGAGAATAGCAGTCATCTCTATCATTTATTGAGTTTGGGCCTCAGTTTTTAACAAAAAACTGGGATCCCCGTAAAACAATAATTGTACTTCAAATCTGATGATGAAAAAAATGACAAAAGAGCTATGAATTCAGCAGATATAGATGAATTTATCTTTTATTAATTTTAATACTCTCTACCTACGTATAAAAACCACGTATAGCACAGCGTCTCATCTACTAACCGGTGCACGTAGGGATTCCCAGGTCCTTCCACTACCCAGGGGCCCCCAGCTCACAACATAGGGATTATTGGATTACATTGCCTTTCAGGGCCTTGCAGCTCTGAAATGTTATTAATCTATGCTCATAATACTAATTTTAAAGCATTACTTGCATTCACTGTATAAATTTAAGGAGAACAGAGAAGTATGCAATGTATCTTTGAAAGATCTCCATTACCATTTGTTAGGATAAAGTTTCAGTGTAAGAGCTGAGCTTCAGTCGTCCGAACTGTTTGTGTATGAGGATCACTTCACTCCTTGACAGTGGGGTACAATTCTTTTTTGTGGGTTTTTTTTTTTTTTTTGCGGTATGCGGGCCTCTCACTGTTGTGGCCTCTCCCGTTGCGGAGCACAGGCTCCGGACGCGCCGCAGTCCCAGCGGCCATGGCTCACGGGCCCAGCCGCTCCACGGCATGCGGGATCTTCCTGGATCGGGGCACGAACCCGCGTCCCCTGCGTCGGCAGGCGGACTCTCAACCACTGCGCCACCAGGGAAGGCCTGGGGTACAATTCTTAACCTAACAGTAGACCAAGGAAAAGCTGGGCCCGTATCCCAAACCTTCCTCTTTCCACAAACCCCATTATTTGTCATATTAGAAGGCAGGAGAGGTAGTGATACCTAATTTTCTTAAAAGAGTCTATCTTGAAAAGTCTTTTCCTGAACCTTATTTCAATAGCTAAAAATCAAGGCAAAGTCAAGTTTGGTCAAAGGAAAGGGGAAAGAAATCTGATTTCCAGGCTTTCAAGAAAATACTTAAAAGAACAGAACCCAAAAAAATTTAAAAATAAAATAATAATAATAAAAAAAAAGAACAGAACCCAGCGCCAGGTATCGTATTTTCCCCTAAAAATGTGTTGAAAGTAGTCTCATGAAAGATGCTTGGAGATGAAAAAGAAATCATAAGGTTAAAGGAGGTCAGAGACGGCGGCTGGCCCCGAATGGTATGACAGAGTTTATTGCCGGATTATACGACCCTCTGTCCTCACATCATACTGCTCCACTGCTGAAGCAAGATTATTTTTAGCTGCTTTTCCCATATTTCAACTAGACTTGCTCAATATTTATTATTTATTTTTAGTTCATTTGAAGTTATAAATGTTCCAACTATCATAGTACTCTACTGTCATATGTACACATACATACATATATATGTGTACATACCTGAGATTTCCTATTCCTAAAAATATAAGCGATACGGGCTCTATACGCTACACAGTATTAAGTTTTAGCTTCAGTTTTTTTCAAGAGCAAGAGTCACAATTTTGCCCCCCTGGGCAATTGTTAGAATGAATCCCCCCTGAAATATGCTGTCCCTCCAACGCTCATTATTATAAAGTCACAAAATTCAGGACCTCGGTTCAGCTGGAACTTGCCAACTTCTGATCAATAGTGAGATTTTTTTGCAAGGTGTGCTTAATTCTGCATCATTTGAGTATTACTCTGGGGCAGCTTAAGTCTGAATGGAGCGCTGCTGTTGTCTGGCGTGCAGCAGTCAGCAAGCGAGAACATTCAAAAGGTCTGCCTCTAGCTAGAGTTATTCCGGGGCAGCTAACACAGTGTGAAGAGCTTCTCAGAAGCCTGACTTCACTGCTCTCCCCTCCCTACTCATAGGGAAAGGAATTTTATTTATTTATTTTTGCCTGAATATCCATTCTTCCTCTATTTACCACCACTTCAGATGAGTTCTTTTGGTTGAAAAGAAAAAGGAGCCATAGGACAGCCATCCACCCTTTGCCCCGGGCCACCTCATTCATTCCACCGCTGTGTGGCCTGTTTTCTCACACTCTTTCTGTCCATGGCATTTATTCTTTCCTCTGCTATTTTATGCCAAACAAAGTACTCCAGCACCTGAAGTAATACCAAATTTGGCTCCGTGGTCACCATTACCTCTACCTGAAGGTTTGTCTTCACGCCAAAGTGGCCTTGTTGGCAGGTGACCTGTCACCTGCTCCAGTCTCCTCCCCACAGGAAGGTGAGCCTGTATTGCCTCCAGGCCTCAGTTCCCTTTGGAGGAATGAGGTGTTTGCCCCGCACAACTTGGCTTTCATGTAGGTGTGGGCCCCCGCTGGCTCTCAGTCCACGGCCCTCTCTGCAAACCAAACCGAGAGGCATTGTGCTTGGTTGCTATGGCAGGTTCGCTCCTAAGGGGACATTTCTGAGTTTGGTGCCAGCTGTGGGAATCTTTATGATACAGACAGGGTGGGGCCTTAGGTAGAAAGTCCCTGGGAAAAGGTCCTCGTACCTCAGGAATAATTGATTTTTATTGGAGGCAGAGACCAACCAAGTTTGTGCCATAATCCCTGTAGCTTCGGTCAGGCTCAGGGTTATATGAAGAAATGGGTGTAGGTTTCTATGGACAAATCCCTATAAGTCCTGGGAAGTTAGGTAAACATTTAGCAGATTCCTTGGACACTGACAGCCTCCCCAAGGACACCCATCAGTGGGGAGGTAGCATGGATTTTAAGAAAACTTACGGTGGAAAGAAGCAAATTGGCTTCGTCTAATAACAGAATTCAACTGCTACCTGTGTGTGGTATTGTTCTCCACATCCAAAAACGGGGACTCTCTTAGCAGTGTTACCACTCATGGTTATGGATTCAGTTATAGCCTCTAACCAGGTGGAATGCTAAGGGTTCCAGCAGCTCTGAGCTGTGTGTCTCTCTTTGGCAAGGCCTGTTTTTATGGTTTCGGGCTCACTCTAATCCTGGCTGTGAAGAGGAGCCCCTGTTTCCACTCTGGGCACACCTGGCTGGCACCATTCAGATCATCCACCAGATATTCTGAAATGGTTGCAGAGGTACCAGGAAGCAAAGACATCTAAGCTGGAAAGTCCCAGCACTTGGGGCAGCCCTGAACAAGTCTGCCCAATTTTGTATAAATACTTAGACAGGCATGAAATGAATTTTCTGGATGTCTGGCTTTTCTTCCTATTGGCTTCTCTCTTCATTTTTGCTGCTGCTTCCTTTTTCTTTTTCTGCTTTTTCTTTTTTCTTTTTCTCTTTCTCTTGCTAATTCGGATCCAACCAGGTAGCAATGCATTTTCCAGGGAGCCTTTTAAAATAGTTTCTTCCACCGTCTATTTAGTGGAAATGCAAGCTGTTTCAGCCTGTTAGGATCCAAAAAATTTTTTAACAGTGTTCCCTTTGCATATTTTGAAGTTAGACGATAATTCCTTGCCTTTGATAGAATCGACCCAAATTAGAAATATTTCTCAGGTTACAGATACTAAACTTGGCAGCTCCCTTTTTCCCTTCCTTTTTTGTTAATAAGGAAGTTTCTAGCCCTTCTGATTGTCCCTCTTTCACACACAAGACTGCCCTTCTGGCCACAGGAAGCCAAACGGAAACACTGACAGCAGAGGTGTGAGCCCCATGGCTCTCAGGGCCTGGTCAACGCCAGCGGACCAGGAGCAGCCTGCCCTCACCTCTACTGCCCCAAACACACTTTTTGCAAACACTCAGACTTTTGGCTCTGGTCTTTATCTTTTTAAGTGGGCGTCAAGGGAGCCTGCTGTTCAGGTCTCTATGTGGGTGCTGCCCCACCAGAATGCGGTTTAACAGAAAGCAGAACTTCTTACACTGGGATGTCAGGTCTGCTGACTAAAAAACGCACAAAGATGAACGCCAGCAAAGCATTGCTAGTCCGGACTTGGGAGAGTAAATACCTCATTGGAGGGGATAGAGCCTGAGATGGAACTTAATGGCTTCCCTGAAAAATGTTTAAAAATGCATGTGGCTCAATTCCATGTTAACACTGCAGCAGTCAAAATAAACTGGACCTGTCAGTAGCCAGCGCAGAGAGAAAGTTATGAATAGACCTATTTTGTAAGGTTGTCACTTTACACGCCCAGAAAAACCAACCAAGGGTAACGTCGGCTCTCTCGGCGTTGATTTTGGTTAAATCCCTCCCTTGAATGACCTCAATTTAATTTGGCTAGTTATATGTGAGTTGTTGCTTTTTCCTGGTTTTCTGGAAAAGAAATTAAAAATGGGGGCTACACAGATGTTGCCCACTCCACGGAAGGGCTGAGCACGCTGGTAGAAACCATTCCTGGCTTACTGAGAGCACCCCACTGGCTTCTGAATGAACGCCTTGTTACCTGGAAGTGTTTTCAATATAAAGTTTGGCATTAACCTGCGAAGCCAAGAGAAAGAATCGGCCCTTTCACGCACAGCTACTGTGTCCCGAACCCCTGGTAGTGTTGGGCCCCTCGCTGAGCCTGCACCCCCTTCAGAGGTGATGGTTGCCCCGATTCCTGGTTGGAAGGACTAGTCCACTTCGTCTAGCTCAGCCCAGCAAAGATCCCCAACGATGATGACCCGCCTGCCTGCCCCTCCAGAAGTCCACCCTTAACGACATGGGTAATGTTGGGGTTTGTGTGTTTCCTCCCCTGCAAAAAAATTATCCAGGACATGTTCTTTTCAGTCTTGGCAGATGGCCACTTAGCCAGGCTGTCAAGCCTCACCTGATTTATGGGGCTACTACTCCAAATCCTGATTTCTAGAGTTGGAACTAAACCCAGATCCCAACCCACAAAAGCACAGGTCTGGGCACTATAGATGTAGCCTCCCTGGAGAAGCCCAACCCACCCAGAGGTACAGACAGCATCCTTTTTAATCACCCCGAAGGGAAGGGCCACCCCATGCCCACTGATGCAGTGATAAGACAGCGCCATCTCTCAGGGTGAAGAGGTACTGGGGGTTCTTCTGCGGCCCAGGCTAAAGGGGGGGGAATAACCTATTTCATTTTATTTTTTTTTTCCAGTTCTCTCAGGCCAGGCACACCACAGCCCTTTGAAACGATCTGTGTCCCTTACCCCACCCATGAATGTGCCAAACCAGCCTCTAGGACATGGATGGATGTCTCATGAGGACTTACGAGCTAGAGGACCCCAGTGCCTCCCATCCGATCATGCCCCCCTGTCACCACAAAGCAGTGTAGCCTCTTCAGGAAGTGGTGGGAGTGAACACTTAGAAGATCAGACCACTGCTCGTAACACATTCCAAGAAGAAGGTAGTGGTATGAAAGGTGAGTGACTACCACCGGCAACAGAGTCCATCCCTTTATTTGGAATCAGGAGGGTGAGAAGAGAGGTAGGCAGTGAGGAGGAAGGAGCCCGCCCCTCCCCAGGCTGATGGAGTTGACCGTGGAGGCAAGGGCTCGGATTCCCCTTCCAGGGCTTCTTGCCAAAACCTGGGAAGAGCAAGAGAGGTCAACACCCTCTTTTTTTCTGAATGCAGTGACTTGCAGACAATTAAATGTGTCACAGCTGGCGGTGATAGCATCTACTGTTTGCTCGTACGTTCCTCGGTCTGCCCTGTTTGTAAAGACGCTGAGCTGCTCCAGCCTTCTACCTCACTGCTTTGGCCAGGGAACCGTCAATAATTTAGCAAAACAAACCACAGGATCTTTTTTCAAATCTCTCTCAGTGTACAATCGTAGTGTTGCTTTCTTTCCTCTCTCCCTTTTCCTTTGATATCCAAAGAAGCTTGCAAACCCTTTTTCTCTGCATCTGTTTAAGGGACATGAAAAAAATACCACTGAGACTCTCTGACAGTGTTTTAAGCCTGATAGCAGATTTGCATACAGGTGATAAAGGCCTTTTGTGCAGCATAAATAAATGTTCCTACACTGCCCTGTAAATCTCTTCTCTTCTAAAGATACTCATCGGGAGATAGAGATTTCCAAATTACCCATGGTAGGTTCAGAGAGGATACGCACATTCTGTATTTTTAGATGCAAGTTGTTCAAGGGCTGGGAAGCCCTTAGGGA
>NW_006770037.1:2702249-2709749 GCF_000442215.2 Lipotes vexillifer
GGGAAAGATGCTCATCAGAGACACATTAATAACAATTTTAGATGGAGAAACAAGAGCTAGTCGTGCTCCTGGGACTACGATGCCGAGGGGAGGCTCCGAGGGTGCCCTCGTTGCTGGCATGCACAGTCCTGAGGTTGTGCTGTTGCTGATCGTACCCTTGAGAAGAGCTAGTGTTGACATAGGAGGCTGTGTACTGAGTTTCCTCCCCACCACAGAAGCGTGGCACAGGGAGATGCCCGCCATGGCCCAGGTGCTGGTTGTAAGTGAGCGCCAGGCTGAAAAATGGAGCTTGCCCACCAGGGGACATGAATCTGACACAAAGACACTTCCCTGGAGCATTCCTCCCTCCCAGCTGCTCAGGCCAGCATCCTCCCATCCCACCACAATCTGTGGTGGATACTGTGCTGAGTGCCCAGGGCGGGTGGGACACATCTTGATGTTTTCCTCTCTCTGGTGATACAAATGGGTCATTAAAGGTGTTTAACAGGCAGCAAAAGCAATGGCTCCTTTTGGCACAGTGGGGATGTGTGTCCTCTTTTCTTTCTCTTTCACAGTTCTTGGGGAAATGTGTCATAATTTTGGAGACCTACCAAAACCCATTTTTGAGTTTATGCTACATGGTTCTGTGTTCAAGCAGCTGAGCCCCGGGGGATGAGTAGCAGGGGAGGCTCAGCCATGCTTGGCCCAAGATGGGTAGAAGCCATGGTTACTCAGGGCTAGCTTCTTGCCGAGTGAAGTGGAGCATCTGGACAAGTGGAGTGTCTGGACAGATGGTTTCCAAGAAAGCTACGTGCGGTTCTAATTGGTAACTGTGGGAAGGAGGCCTGGCCTTTACGTTGAAGGGCTTGGAGGGTCTTGCAGGAAGCCTGTTCTCCAGGACACAGGCCTTGCCCAGAGGAATGCTGGGTCTGCTGTCTGCTTATAGGAGCTTTGTTATCTTTTCTTTCTTTTTTCCTTTTGCTTTCTTTTCTTGGTTTTCTTTCTTTGTTTTTGGTTGTGAAGCCCTCTGTATACCTTAGACATTCTCCCAAAGCAGGTAAATGTGTGTTCATTGCATGCTGGCCTTTCGAGGTGAGAAATGAGTAATGAGAGCAGGGTTTTAAAGAGAAATGAATGAGAGAAAAATGGAATAAATGTCCGATCCCTGTTTTAGAATAAAAGCCAAAATATTCCAAAGTTCAAGGAACAACCCCTATATCCGCTTCTTTGATTCCTTCTTTTAGAATTGGTGAGAATTGGGCTAAACAGAGGACCCTCTTCTGTGTATGTCCACCTTCCGCTGACCTATTGAATGGCCCTTCTCCCAACGTATACAGTCCTTAGTGAATTAAATGGCAAAACCTATTTGAAGGAAGGAACATAATAGACGATGAGGGTTCTGTGTGTGGGAAAAGTATATTTGCAGTTCAGCTGGTAGGTCAAGCCGTAGAAACATCCACACCTGAAAACAGCATCATTCCAGAGTGTCGGGGCCAGTGTCTATGCCACACGAATGCCCCTCCCCCCACGGCACCTGGCAACAGCTTCCCTTGAAGGCCACCCCTGAGGACTCCCACCATCAAGTGCTGCTCAGGGTGGCCTCCCAGGAGAGCGCAGAAGCAACCCTTAACAAGCCTGTCGTAAGAGTGTGTCATACGATTCCCCTGTCCAAGAGTAGACACCGGTTTAAATTTCCAAATTAATTTGTATTTTTCTGAGAAGTGAAATCTGAAATCAAATGAAGTGCTTTTAAAGAGAGCTAGCTCTTCCTCTTGGATCCATGTCTCTTCCTTTCTGTGACCTGGCCCTTTGGCAGGAGTGTCAGCCTTTTAAAGCTACTTTCTGGTCCACTTCAGGATGCCATCATCTAATTGCTATTTTCCTACTTTTTAGACACCCAGTTTACAAGAACAACAAGGAATCTGTAGTAGAATTTGGAGGAGTTCCAAATCTCCAGGGGATGCATGTCAGCCCTCACCCTCACCTTGGGAATAGAATAAAAATTCCCGTAATTGAGCTTAATTTAGTGTGAATTCATCTTTCTTGACAGCAGCTGTGTATACTTTGCCGAAACGCTGTGTTCATCCGAGGCTTCCTTTTCCTCCAGACAGATGAGCCAGGTTTGGCTACACATCGTCCCTTAGGAATGTGCCTCTTGGGTCCAGAGCGGGAAATAAAGCTCACAGCCCAGCATTCTTGCCCTTTTTATTTTTCACAAACATCCATCTCTCCCTCTTTTTGTCTTGGTGTCAGCGTTCCCTGCCAGGGATTGTCACTAAGTTCTCTCCCAAGTAGACCAGCTCCTGCCCTCAGAGGATTAACATCATCTGCCTGCTTTGCTGTGTTTTTCCTTTTATAGTAAACACACATCCTGAAGGTTTAAGTCAGCTCTGAAGCACAGAGTGGATGTCCCTGGCAGTAGGGATCTCAAACTAATATCTCAGGCTCAGGGAAGCATGGGATCAGCTACTCAACTAGAAATTAATGAACAGAAGTGGGACACTGAATGGTACTATGGAAGTTTCCCCTTCAACATGCCCTGTGGAGGCTACTGGTTACACACGTTTGGACTGAATAGGCTGATTGCGGTTTCTAAACTCAGTGGTCCTTCTGCCTTGCAAAAGCTTCACTGTGACTTATCTCAGGGAAAAGATTCTTGATTCTAAGTTGACACTCAGTACTATTCTTTTCCCCTCCATATCACATGAGTAGAATGTGCTCTCTTACCCCTTCGCTCATACAAAGCCTCCAGGTGGCCAAGAGGGAAAAAAATGACATTCCCATAAATTCCTGAAAGGAAAAGAAAATAGAGAACAGAATTTCACTGGTAGGAGAAGTACATTTGCCCCTCCTATTAGCATCACGTCTTCAGAAATTTTGTATAAACCCAGCACCTAAAGACTTATCCGAAGGCAAGGGCTGTTCATGAGTGATATGGCTGTTCTATGGGAACAGAGACGAGGGAAGAAAGACTGATGAACAGGTTTCATTTTTGTCCTCAGCAAGTCAGCTGCCTTTCTTGAGCGCTTGCTGAGAGAGGCTTTGGACTGGCTATTGGGGAGACAGAGGTAAAGGAGATGGTCCCTGCCTCAAGGGACTCGCTATAACGCGAGCCACAGAGACCTGATGCATGTGCGCATCTGTGAAAATATCTTGTCTCAGAGACTTGCCCTGGTCGAGGCAGGCAGCAAGGAGGGCCCTAATTCAAAGTGGAGGGAAGTCAAGGAAAGTCCCTGGAGGGGGAGAGGCCTGGAGCTTCAGCTCGGAGCAGGATTACAGATTAGCCAAATATATAAGGTGAGGGAAGGGCATTCTATGCAGAGGGAATGTTATTCGTGGAAGCATGGTTATGAGACAGCTTGACCAAGTGCATCATCCGATGGCTTGTGTGTTAGGGGCACATGGGAGCAGTGTCTGGAGAGGGGCGAGCCGGATTCTAGGCATTGCAAAAGATTGGAGCTTTTATCCTGACATGGAAGGAATTTAGCAGCAGAATGTCCTGCTTAGATTTACATATCAGAAATAGGACCTGAGCGGAAGAGTGGGAGACATACAAAAGTAGGGGAGGGGCAGGGGATTCTGGATGTGGAGGCCAGCTGGGCGGTGGGGGATGTTTCAGTACCTGAGGAGGAAAATGAATTTGGACCAAGACGAACAAAGGAGACAAGGTAGTATATTCGTGGGGTCTTCGTGAGATAGACCTGAGAGAGCTCTGAATGGAATTGCACTGATTGAATGTAGACAGGGATGGAGCATGAGGAATTTAGGATGATGCCCAGCTTTTTGCCTGGGACATCTGGGTTGCCCATGATGTCATCAACAGCAAAGAGTAAATCGGAAAAGAGACAGACTGGGAGGACAGCATGCGGCAGGCTGAGTGCGGACACCTGTAGAATATTCCAGTGGAGGCACGCCAGCCAGGCCCACAGTGCACCATGCTCTCCCCTGGCTCAGCCTCCCTAGCATTCTGCCTCCCTGTGGTGAAGTTCATGTGGGGAATTCACTAGACTTCTGGCTAGTAAGGCCCGTAGATTTAGTCTCCTAAGACTGAGAAGCTCCATAATTTGCTCATTGCAGTTGTCGGTGTGAGAGGGGTAGAGATGGGGGGTGGGGTCTGTTTCTCTTGAGATGAGCTTCGGCCTCACCATTATGAATTAACATTGGCTGGTATACTTATGAGGTATGGCACTACGTTAGTGTAAAAGTATAGGGGTAATTTAAATTTACATGGTTTGCATATAGACATGATAAAGGTGAAAAAGAAACCTTTGGGTCCAGTAACCTTGATAGAAACATAGCGATTAAGTGCGGAGGGAACCATGAAAATAGGCTCAGGTTTTCTTTTCTAAAGAATCTTTCTTAGATGAAACTTACGTAAACTTTTTTCCTCCATAGCAAAGGAAATATATTGCCTATTCTGAAATAGCTGGTTTGGGGTTTTGAGTTGTAGACCTTTGAACTTCTGCCTGTCTTAGAATGAGATGAGGGAAAAAAAATATTGAGAAGTGTTATTTTTGTAAGACAAAGGAACCCATCAGAAACCTTTGTAAGAAAGGTTGTGAATACAGCATTTCTGAGGGTCATAAGGATGTGAATGATGGAAAGGGAGTGACACAGCCCCTTGTGTGGCTGGGACACTTTTCAGCATGGCTGTCATGGGAACAAGTTCCTATTTTCTGAATGCTGACTTTCTAGATTCTGTCTCGAATTCATCTAACTTAAAGGCCAGGATTTAGTAAACTTACTTCACTTTCTTTATTCCCAAATGCCAACATACGACCTATGCGGATAGGTCCTAATGGGCTCAGACTTGTGCTCCCTCTTTTCAGATAGGCTGAGAGGCCCTGATATCTTTGAAAAGTAAATCCCCAGGATTCCCCCAAATTCTAAAGGTCGTGAGACTTACAGCTGCTATTTCTTACAAAGTGTGTGTCTTCAGCTAATGTGCTTTAAGGACAGCTGTCAATGTGGAACCCAGCTGCTATTGACGCAAAGCAGGCTAAGAGTAGAACACCACTTACGGGTGTCATAGCCGATGGAAACTGGGAGAAAGTTAGTCCTTCTGTTTGTACCAAACACTTCAAAGAGGGTATTCTACCCAAACTCGACCGTCTCTGTGCCTTCCAAGACCCACACATGCTCCCCACAAGCGTGGAAGCCGGAGGCCACCATGGACACGTCCCAGGATGGCGGAGCCTGCTCCAGCTCCACAGGGACCCGAGACCAAGGCACCTTCTCTCTTTCGCTCAGAGGCTGGTACAGGATGGGGCTGTTCATTCCGCTCTGGCCAAAAATAGACAGGCTCCAGTTATCTTAATGGTGCTGCTAGACTTCTTCATGTTCGAAAGACATGTTTTCCTTCTTGCTTCAACCCTGAAGAGTTAGTCCCTTCTTGCTCCTACGTTGGCTCTTCTCCCACAGAGACCAAGGATGCAGTCATGTCTTGGAGAGAGAGAGGGAGTTGTTTGAGATTAGCCTGGCTCTCCGTGGCGAATGGGAGTTGCTGTTCCATTTGCAGGTACCAGGACCACCACAGTGAAGCCTCTTGTGGAAAAGGCGGCTGTTCATGGTTCTGTCTTCCAGGGATGCCTTACTCCCTACCCTTTACACCGTTCTCCATATGGAGCTCTTCTGCAATATTGGTTCCATCTTTCTCTCGTGTGGGGCCTCCTTGTTTGTGGGGCAGGTGCTGCATGGCCTGTTGACCTGAATGATTTTTGCAGCCATTCCAGCAGCAGGCATTTGAGCAAAGCAGCCCAAGTTCTAACTGGAGCCCAGCTTCTGTGTGAGCTGTAATAGGCACCACAAAGCCTCTCGGTGTCTGATTTATCCAGACTCTGAAAGGTAAATAGAAAGCGTAATTGGGAACTTGACCCATTGGTAAAGACCAACAGGTAGACATAACAGCATATAAAACATGGGTGAAACACTATTATCAAAAACGCCCATGAGAAGATAAACCACCGTGGACTGCAGCAAGATGTGGAGGAGCTTCATAAGGATGGGCACTGTGGCATGGGAGCCCACTGTCCACACATGGATGGTGCTGCTTTCTCCCAGAAACTCCCTACCCTCTGCCCTTGTCAGTTTCCTTCATGGGCTTCCCTTCCCTCACCTTCCCCTAAAAACCTGGTGCTCCCAGGGCTCCACCTTGGCTCTCCCCTCTTCCCTGAGTGATCTCACCGTCTTCCGTGGCGAAAACAACTACCATGTGCTACGGACAAGGAAAGTGGTTCTCCAGCTCAGCCCCCTCTTCAGAGGTCGTGACCAGTTGACTTCTCCACCTGGATGGCTCAAAGGTGATGACACTCAGCTGACCTAAAGTGGAGTTCACCATCTCTCTCCTCTCACCCCAAATCTGATGCTCCCCTGTACTTTGCTACCAAACCTACTCACAGGAACCATTTTAGGCTCCTTGCTCTCCCTTATTCCCTGTACTTCCTTAATCTTCAAGTGCTCTGCATTTACATACTTTCCTTCTCTGCCACTGCCCTCCTGAGCTTGGATTCATCTCCTGGCCTCCACTCCCACTTCATCCAGCCCAGCCTTTACATCGACAGCCATCATCATTCTTACATACTCATCTCATTGTGCCTCTACTGCTCAGATTTCAACAGTTTCTCATCACCCAAGCCAAGGTTGACTCTCCTTGGTTCGGCATTAGAAATCCCAATCATCTGACCCTTGCCTGTTTGTCCCGTCTTACGTCTAAGCTCTTCTCTAGAATTCACCCAAGGCTTTGCTTGGCCTGGAATGCTCTCTTGCATCTCTGCTTTGCTTATGCCCTGCTCCTGCTTCCTGAGACGGCTTCCTCATTAGGATCTGCCCGGTGACTCCCGGACCAATGCTACCGTGAAGCTGTCCCGCTCCCCAAGGCAAACCCAAATGCCCATTGTTCTGTATCCATCCCCCCACCCCGCACCCCCACAGAACTTTGAGTAGGCTTAGCACTTGTCCTGCAACTTTTATCATTTTTCTGTGAGTTACCTGTTTTTTTGTATTAAAAACTCCTTGATGGCAGGGACATGCCCAGCCCCCATAATAGGCATTCAACAAATGTTGAGTCAGCAAATATCAGGATTCCCACACTTGGCAAGGAAGTCAGTTCCCGCATGTAGTAAAGTTATCTTTATCTTTCTCACACCGCATAAGAGAATAACTTTCTAGTCTGGGACCTCCATTGGCATGTCCGTCAGAAACAGCCCAGATGAAGTTAAATGGCTGTGTACCAGCCAGAGGCAGGAGCCCAGGCGGCATGCGTGCTTTCAATCACATATCAGCCACTCCAGGAAACACCCCTGTTGGTCTGTGTCTTCCAACCATAGGCCTGAGGTTATGTTAGCTGGTTCTCAGCTTTGCATCCAACCATGTAGTATCTGGACCATGGGAAAGGAACTGAGCTTTCAGTTACAGTTTGTCCCTGGCCAACATCTTACAGAATCTAGCCTCCAAGTCATTGGAGTTCCTGGCTTCAGAGGAGTGAAATGGTCAAGGCACTCAGTTCTCTGGTGTGTTTCCCTC
>NW_006770037.1:2713532-2716399 GCF_000442215.2 Lipotes vexillifer
TTTCCCTCTGAATTTCTCTCCCCGTCTCCTGTGCATCTCGCACCACAGATGTTCCAGCCTGGTTAAAAAGCCTCCGCCTGCACAAGTATGCTGCTCTCTTCTCCCAGATGACCTACGAGGAGATGATGGCCCTCACTGAGTGCCAGCTGGAGGCCCAGGTATGTGCTTGGCTGGCTATCCCGAGAAGGCACCCCGGGTGGAATCTGACGTTCAAGTCCAAGGCAGACCTTGTTTGAACCCGTACCTGTACCCACCTAGTTAGCTTGCCTTGTTCTAGGAACTGCCAGGTGCTGGCCAGCATGCCATGGTGAGTAGGGCTGGGTTCTTGCCTCCAGGGTCCAGTAGGAGATGGGAAGACCAACAGGTAACCACAGAGCAAATGAGGGTGAGAAGGAGGGTTATGAAAAAGAAGTAACCTGGGTGCACACTTCTGGGGTGCTAGGGGGGAATCAGAAGAAGTAACATTGACCAAGACCTCAAAGAGTCCGTGTCCCTGCTTTTGTTTTTCTGGGCCCCTCCCTCTGTCTGCCCAGCCAGGGCTGGTTTGGAGGAAGACAGATTGGTTGTGTATTGTCCAGTCCAGTTATAAATCACCTGACTTCTAGTAGTTAGGAAGTAGAAGCATCAGCTCCTGTCTCAGACCTTCCCCGACACTTGTCCAAAAACACATTCAGACTGATCTTAGTTGGAATGGAGAAAGTTGTACCCAATATTTTCTTCTAACCCCCCTAAATAACATAGGACAGCCGTCGAGCATGGGATTACCCCAGGTCTCAGATGTCAGTTCCCTCTGTGTGCCATAAAAGGACAAAGTTCCTCCTTCCCTCCTTGGATACCGAAGCCCAGGCCAGTCAGCAGAGCCCCTGAAACTAAGCATGTTTCCTACCATGCTGTGCTCAGGCAAATAGATCTGACCAATGTCTTTGTTTCCCTTGTTTAAAATGCCATTTGCATGTTTCAAATTGACCTCAGTTTCCTTTGAGCGGTGATTTGAGAGAATTAATGGTCTGAATGGGCTAATAGTATTTCCCCTGCAGGAAGAGGAGATTATACCTTTTGGGGCATGGCTGGTCCGGACACGGACCTCCCAGCAGATCCTGGTTTCCCATTGCATATTCAGTATCCACAGTTAACCTCTGCAGGCGTGGCTGAATACCAGTATTGAGTTGTAAGACAAAGCCCAGAGTCACTGCACATTCTCGGAGAATGAAAGGCCCTAATTTCAACTTCCTAACACTTCTCCCACTGCTTTTTTCATCTCGGTCACTCCTTGAGATCCCCAGGGCTGATGAGGACTTCTTCTAAGAGCATTCTTGTGTTTGGCTCAGAGTTGAGAAAAAAATCTCGGTCATCAGTTGTTCGACTTGAGAGAAAACAAGAAATAATTGACGCAGAGGGCAAAGCCAGAGGCCAGCACAGACTTTTCAGAGTAAAAATTCACTTGAACCCCGAAGTCAAGGCTAAACAGAGATATGCCCCCAGTGCTTTATCTTAAAGACTGGGTTTAGACATCATTTGAGTCTTAATTTTCCTCAGTAAAGGCAATACCTCTGGTGTTCCCATCTTTCAGAGAAATTTTATGAATATTTGCGAGAGTCATCGGAAGTTTATATTAGAGACCTGACTTGAGAAAGAACCTTCTATTTGGAAATTTGCAGTCTCTCTAGTCAACAAATGTTTAACTGAATCCTTGGGCTCACCACTGATGCACAGTTAAGAAGATAAGACCCATAATCCTACCTGTGAATCCTAATCCTCTATCTGAAGTGATGACTGAAATATAGGTTTAAGTTCTCTATTCTAGTTTTCCTTATGGAGAACCAAGAGAGGCTGCAAACTGACAAAAAGCAGCCTGTGTTGTCTGGCACCAGGTGAGAACTGCACTGGATTTCATGTCTCCTCGAGATGGGTAAAGACAGGAAAGCTTTGAGAAACCAATGTGTATCTCTGTATGGGGCTGGAACCTTCAGGAAAACTGGAAGGGACCGAAATGATAAAACCTGGACACAAGGAGTGAGTGTATGACCTAAAAGTGATCTTTTAAGACTATTGAAGAAATTTCATGCTGGATGGGATAATTGGCTATTGCTCGTTCTCCTAAAGGCCACAGCCAAAAGACACAGGCAAATATGTAGCCAGATGGACTTAAAGTATTTAGTAAGAAGAGTTCGATGACAATGGATATTGAGGAGTTATAATATTTACTAAGAAGAGGTTGATGACAATGGATGTTGAAGAGAGAGACAAATGGATATTTACTAGTCTGCACACATGTGGGAACCAATAAGACAGTAAAGTACTAAATAGCTTCCAAGAATCTCTAAGCTGATGCTTAAAAATATGTTTTTAAATATAACTTTTACTTCATTACAGAATGTTACCAAAGGTGCAAGACACAAAATTGTCATCAGTATTCAGAAGCTCAAAGAGAGACAAAACCTCCTGAAGTCTTTGGAAAGGGTAAGTTATTACCGGGTGATGGACCACTTCCACCTTCATCTTGGGAAAATGGGCCAAGGGAGATTCTCAGTTGAAAGTGTCATCGGCAGATCTTGTAGAGAGTATCATGCTGTTTCCTTACCAAAGTCAGAAAAAAATGAAATGATTTTGAAGTGAAGTTTCCTGGTTATACATGCTTCTATGTAATTTAACCGCTGAAATGTACTTATTCCCTGCAGCCAGGCATCCCACAACTGGCCATCCCAGAGCTCTGAGGAAATGTTTTATATATGTTCCCTTCTGCCTTTTATACGTTTGTAGAGATGAAGGAGTGTTCAGCCCACAGTCAGAGGCTGCAGTCTTGACACATCAGTGTAGCGAACATACAGATGTGCTTCATTCCTGCTGCCCATCCAGGGGAGGGTCTT
>NW_006770037.1:2716496-2717932 GCF_000442215.2 Lipotes vexillifer
TCCTGCTGCCCATCCAGGGAAGGATCTTATTTTGAGAAAAGCTGCCCCCAGAGTGGCAAACACCAAGTAAACCCCAGGCTTCAACAGAGATGATCAAAATCATTTGACAGGCAGGCATGGTAGGCTCTCCAGAGAAAAATTTCAGACATTAACTTACCAGAATGGTCCCTATGACTCTGATAGGAACCATCTCAAAAGCGCACAGTGCTGAAAAAGAGTTTATTCCATTGTTAAAAGCAGTTTATTCGCTGCTACCATCCCTTTTTGTGTGCTGCCTAAGCATGTTCTCTTCCTATCATTGTATCTGGATGTCACCATAGTAAGGATGTCATTTTTAGGGCTTGGTGACTTTATGAGTTCATCTAAGGTCCAAAAGAGAGCAGACCTTGTGAGTCAGTGCTGCCTCGGCCGCAGTGTGGAGATCCTTGTATATTGCTGTCGGGAGGCAGCAACCGGGAGGCAGCTGGGAGTGGGGGGTGGGAAGGTACTGATATTTGCTGCCTTCAGAGCTTGAGTTGTAATCTCTTCCAGTAATCCCAGGGTGCCTTTGGAAGGGAGCAAAGTATTGAGGTAGGTGAGGCTAAAGCAAGTTTTGTAAGCACATAAACATTTTAATGTCATGGGAATTTTTTTTTACCTTATTCACAAAGATGTGTGACAACATATAAAATTATGCTTGATGCATATCTTATAAAATATAAAGTAATATGTAGTTACAGAATATACATCTTTATAAGGAAGGTGGGTATTTAAACCTCTGGATGGATAGATAGAGGCTACTCATAGGCACCTCCTTGATGAAAGGCCTCTTCTTAATTAAAGTGAATCACAAATGACAAGTAACCTATCCAAGTGAACTTGAAGTTGTTGTTGTTGTTCTTAATTTTATATCAACTCCTTTACCAGGCAGTTTGCCTAACAGAGTGATTACTGCCATTTTTATATAACTGTTCTCTTTGGGGGAACATTCAACAGGCCAGTTTTCTCCCTATCTGTTAAAAAGCACAGAAAACATTTTACATAAGGATTAGATTGCTAAGCATTATGGTAAAAGAGCGATGTTTTCCGCACTATTTCTGGAGCATCCTTCAAGAACTCATTCATATCCTCTTGTCACTGAGGATATGCACCCACCTGGGGGACAGAGAGATGGAGTTGCTGTTGTCTCCACTCTGTGCAACGTTGGACCAAATCAGCACGTGGAAACACAAGGGCAGCAAGGTGGCTTGGGCCGCCCTCACGTGCCACTGACTTTCTATCTAGCCTGTCGTAAGTCAGTGACACTTTCTGTGTCCTATATTTCACACCTAGAATAATGTTGACTCCACAAAAAGACCTTCTCCCTGGGTCACTGGACTGGGAATGTTAAAAAGATGACAGGGCTTCCCTGGTGGCGCAGTGGTTGAGAGTCCGCCTGCCGAGGCAGGGGACGCGGG
>NW_006770037.1:2718178-2743764 GCF_000442215.2 Lipotes vexillifer
CCACGAAGATCCCACATGCCGCGGAGCGGCTGGGCCCGTGAGCCATGGCCGCTGAGCCTGCGCGTCCGGAGCCTGTGCTCCGCAACGGGAGAGGCCACAACAGTGAGAGGCCCACGTACCGAAAAGAAAAAAAAAAGATGACAGATGTAATACAGAGTCTGAAAGCAGCTACTGGCCAAGCAGAAAGCATGATGAGTTTACTCAGTGTGACTTCTTTGAGGAGGTAAGCTGTGGACCACCACGTTGGGCTTGCTTGAGAACACCCGAGTCCAGACAACTGCGAGCTTGTCCCTTCAGGAGCTGATGGCCTGGGGGTGGGAGTGCAGCTCTCCTGAGCATCCACTGAGGACTCAGCCCCTGGCTCTGTTCCCTCTTCTCTGGGAGCCGCGCCTCTCCCGCTCTGCCAGGGAGAGGGTTGTCGGTAACCCGTTCCCACATAGGCCACCAGCGACAGGCTCCACTCAGCCATTTCTCTGACATTCCCAGACATCCTCAGCTGGTTATGCTGTTGGAAACACTGTCACCATGCCCTTGCCTCCTATGGCATTCTTACCTCACATAGAACCCAGAGATTTCTAAGGAGATGGCCGGGACCCCGCCCGTGGCTAAGTTCACAACCAGCAGCCACTGCAGATAAGCTCTAGGTCCAGAGCGCTTCCACTCAGTTACTGAACACTTACTAAGCAGCTGCCTTGGACTAGATTTCCCCTGTCCACTGGAGGCTCACCGTGAGGAACTGGTGGTTCCCACCCTCGGGGAGCTCGGGACACGAGGTACCACAGATAGATGTGCAGTGGTGCTCTCAGAATCTAGTGTAATCCACGTCATTGCTGAGGCTGGTAGGGACGTCTTCCTGGGATGAAACGGGCCACTCCACCGTGGTGAGGATGGAAAGCAGAGGGGAGCCAGTGCTGGCGGGAGGACTCGCTGGGAGCCCGTGGCCAGTGGTGGGCCCCTGAGCCAGGGCGGGGGCCGTGACGGTGGAGAAGTTAGTGGGAGTCCGGGCATTGGCAGGAGGTGTGGGCTTGGGTATCATGTGATTTGGGAACTGAAAATAGAGGAGGAGCTATAGCGTGGGAGAAATGGAGTTGAGTCTGGCGGATGCAGTCTGAGGTGCCTGTGGGACACCCAGGCAGAAACAGCAAGTAAGTGTCCAGGAGAACAAGTCTAGAGTCCACAAGGCTTTGAAAGGCTCAGCTGTGGGTCGTTTGTGTGTGAATGGTAGTTGGTACCCCCAGAAGTGTGTGGCGAGTGATGAGGGCCGAGAAGAGACCCTGGGTGGGGGGGCAGCAGAGGACGTGGAGGGACCAAACAGCGACAGACCCCTGAGGGTCAGAGAGCGGAGGAGGGACCATGGAGGGGTCACATCCCATGAGGACTGTCACTGCCCCCTGGAAGTGGCCACCAGCAGCTCACTGGTAGCCGTGATGAGTAGGGTTTCAGAGAGATGGGAGGGGAAGCAGAAACCCAAGAACCGGCGAGCGTGAAAGGATATCGAGGCTGTGGGGTCAGGCAGTGTAGACTTCTCACAGTATTTGGTAGAAAAGGAAAAGGGAAGATTAGAATGGTCACTAGGGCAGATTTTCCAGCATTTATCTTTAATAATGAAAATGTTCCCATGTGCTTTTATTTACTTTCTTTTTTCACCTGACTCCCAAATGATGAAGCTGAACCATTCTCTGAGCCTGGGAACCTGGCCTGGAGAAAGGAGACACACACACACACACACACTCTGTCACACACACACACACACACACACTCATACACACACTAACACACATACACTTCTGTGTTACCACTGCTCCCTGTCCTAGCAGTATCCTCACGCTGCATGGGTCCCGGTAACCGTAAGCATCTTAAGGCAAAGATTCTCTCATATTTGTTTTTACACCCCCAGTGTCTGACAGTGCCCGGCCCGTAGGGAGAATACAGTTAAGTAGGTGCAAGAGTGCTATCTGTTGGGTGAGGAGTCCAGTTCTTCTCACACAGAGAGAAGGATAGAGCCATGGGAAGTTACGTAAGTGCCGGGGCCGCCACTGGCAGCCAAAGCTCTCGCTTCCAGATGATATGCACCTTGTGGCTGTTACATGCCCCCAAAGAGGCTCTGAACCAGTCTTCCTCCAAGACCTAAGAAAGCCAGGCCAGGAAGGCTGGGATAGTCAGATTGTAGCCTCCTTCCCACTTGTCAGCCCTGAGCTGTGCCTGCCTGAGTGGACTGCTGTGCAGGAAGGACCAGCCTTCCCACTTCTGCTCTCACGTGAGCTCCTTGGCTCCGCACGGGAGTTAACGGGCAGCTTTGCTTCTTTTTGTGTACATAACACAGGATTATATTTATGGTATGAAGGATCAGTAGAGACTTGGGCTGATTCCTTGTTTTTGTCAACATGGAGAATTCATTCCCACAGCCGGTCGAGGGTACTGGATTGAGCTAGCTTCCTTCTCAGCTTGGGCCCTCAGTGCTAAGTTCCGGACTTCGCTCTGAAGAGTCAGGAATGTAACTGGATGGTCATAGTGCCACCCCACGGAGGCTGGCATAAGCAGGAGTATTGCCAACTGGTCATAAGCCAGGTGTTGTCTTTGAGACAGTGGCTTTGAAGTCAAAACAGAAGTCAAACAAAGCATGATTCCTGATTGTGATATTTTCAGAAAGTGTCCAACGTTATTCATTATGTTTATGGTTTCCTTGTTGGTGTAGTTGTCCCCAACAGAATAAGATCTGAACTTGGGACAAGTATATGCTCCCTGTTTGAAGGAGTTCGGCTCTTAGCATAACCCAGATCTCCTTCCCCATCACTGAGTAACTACAGAAGCCTTCATGCCACGTGACGAGAGCAGACAAGGTTTCAGTGGCAGTGGACAGAGTATCACAAGTGTGCATTAGCTCCCCTCAGTGGTAGCTGTCACGTGGGATGGCACAGCAGGGGTACATGTGGTCACCCAGAGGGGCATGCCAGCTCTGCCTGCCCTGTCCCCTTTCATGGGGAAGCCTCATCCCTTCTCTCTCCTCTCCCTTCCACTCCTCAGTCAGGGCTGACCTTCCACACCCAGGTGCTGGCTAGGCGGTTGGCAGAAACTGGAGGACCTCGAGGCAGGGGTTGCCCAGTTGGCGCACAGTTTGGTCAGAAAAGGCGGCAGGGGCTCTCCTGGCATAGGTCAGCTAGCTTGCCTCCCTGTGTCATGCCCTGATAGATCACCAGGTCCAAAGTCAAGGAACCAGTCACATGACAGCATCAGACTCTGGGAAAGGGCTGGTCCAGCCTGGACAGTGGGAAAACTGGGAATGACCAGGAGTGTCCTGACTCACGCATCAGGCTGGCAGACACAGGCTGCAGGCTGGTCTCACCACACACGGCCCTCTCCACCAGGTTTAGAAGGAAGAGGGTAGACTCTCTGAAGCCTGCCTCTTTAAAAGGAAAATGGGATTCTCTCCCCTGAAATAGGCCGGATAGTGGCCCTGGCCAGGTTTGAGACAGTTCAGGTGGCTACTTAACATTTCACTTCCCTCCGAATCCCTGGGTGCCAACTAAGCTGATGTACTGTTCAGGCTTTGCTTCCAACCCGCGAACAAAGCAGGTTCCCACCAGCGACGGGGCGGACTGTCGGTGTTTTGCTGCCCAGAACTGAAACATGCCTGTCCAAGGCTACGTCCTCAGATTTCCTCTTTCTAACTGATTGATGGGCGGTCTGGGTGTAGAAATGATCACGTTCCATGAGCTTGTGTTCCTTGACATCATCAAGCAATTTTTCTTGGTAAGAGAGGATCCCAGGAACGGGTTGGTACTCATACTTTAGGCTTTTAAAATTATGTCCTTGCTATTCTGGGCTATTCTGGACTCTCAGAAGATTAAATACTTCATTAGTAATCAGGGCCCTGATAGTCACGGTCCTTCCCGGGTCCCGGGCAGAGGTCTCCTGCCTAAGCATTGGGCAGCACTGTGGCAGGGCAGGTCCACCCACCACACCAGGGAAGACCCCCCAACCCCTGACCTCCAGCCCCAAGCATCTGAGCCTGTTCTGCGCCTCTGTGAGCATCTGGCAAACAGATAGATGTCTATCAGAATCAACTTGCACTCCTTTTTCTAATAAATAATGCCCAGGATATAAAACTCTATGTATAGGAGGATCTAATTTTATTACATAAAGTCATGTATGTATTACAGACAATTATATACATTACAGGCATACCTCGCTTTATTGTACTTTGCACATACTGCCTTTTTCTTTTTAACAAATCGAAGGTTTGTGGCAGCTCTGGGTTGAACAAGGCTTTTGGAGACATTTTTCCAACGGCATTTGCTTATTACTTCATGTCTCTATGTCACATTTTGGTAATTCTCACAATATTTCAAACTTTTTCATTATTATTATATTTGTTATGGTGATCTGTGATCAGTGATCTTTGATGTTACTATTGCAAAAAAATTATGACTCATTAAAGACTCCGGTCATGGCTAGCATTATTTAGCAATGAAGTCTTTTTTTTTTTTTTTAAGATTTCTATTTTATTTATTTATTTTTTGGCTGTGTTGGGTCTTGGTTGCTGCGCGCGGGTTTTCTCTAGTTGCGGTGAGCGGGGGCTACTCTTCGTTGCGGTGCACGGGCTTCTTATTGTGGTGGCTTCTCTTGCTGCAGAGCACGGGCTCTAGGCGCGCGGACTCAGTTGTTGTGGCTCGTGGGCTCTAGAGCGCAGGCTCCGTAGTTGTGGCGCACGGGCTTAGTTGCTCCACGGCATGTGGGATCTTCCTGGACCAGGGCTCGAACCCGTGTCCCCTGCATTGGCAGGCAGATTCCTAACCACTGTGCCACCAGGCACAGGGAAGCCCCAATAAGTATTTTTTAATTAAGGTATGTACATTGTCCTTTTTAGACATAATGCTATCGAATATTTAATAGACTATAGTGTAGTGTAAACATAACTTTTATATACACCAGAAAACAAAAAACATTTGTGTGACTTGCTTTATTGAGATAACTGGTTTATTGAGGTGGTTGGGAATCAAACCCGGAATATGTCCAAGGTCTGCCTGTACAGTATATACAGTTCTCATCTCATGTAGAAGAAATTCTTGCATTCCTGCCCCAGACTGCTGACTCCTACACTCAGGCCCCCATGGCTCCTTGGACCTCATTTTCCACCCCCTCGCCTCCTCCACCCCGTTCTACCCCAGGCCTCCTTGCTGTTCCTCACACACTCTAGGCTCCCACCTCAGTGCCTGTGCCCTCTGCCTGGAGCGCTCTTTCCCGGGAACCTGCAGCTCAGGCTCAACGGGGTTCCTGCTCCAATGTCACCCCGTCACGGAGCCTCCCCTCCCAGCAGCCCTGCCCTGTGCCTTAGTCTCTAGCATGACGAATGTTCATCTCATGGCAGGATGTAAACTCCCTGAGGGAACCCTACTGGCTTTCCCGCCATATCCCCATGCCTAGCCCAGTGCACAGCAGGTCAGAGCACCCAAAACATACTTATAGATTTAACAAAGAAGCACATAACACTGAAACCTGCAGCTTTACAAATATTAACATCATCACAACCACCTGATGAGGCAGGTCCTACTGTTACCTTCATTTTATCCACAGGGAAACTGAGGTACAAAGAGGTTAAGTCATTTACCCAAGGTCACACAGCAGCGTCAGAATTCAAACCCAGGCATCTGTCCTAGAGTCTGTGCTTTTAACCACTGCCTGTGTTGCTTGTATCATGAGCTGAATGAAGGTGTGAATGAGCGTGTTCCTTCATCTAAAACAAATCACACGCAGGTCAGGAAGCCACCATGTGACCCTGTATAGCTTTGTTATACAGCTTCTAAAGTGTGTGAATGTAAACTAAATAAATGCATTTTAAAGAAAGGCATTGAGGAAGCCAGGGAAGGAAATGTACCAAAATCATTTTAGTGATCATCACTAGATAGTGGGATTTTAAAGTGATCATATTTTCCTTGCCATACCTGTATGTATTTTCCAAGTTTTCTACCTGGGCTAACAATAGAATGATTCAGTTTTAAATGGTTGCTCTTCCAAAGAACATTCTAATGAAGGGGTCAGCAGCCCTGAGCCCTGCGTGGGAACAGCTCGGGGAAGAGGCGGGGCAGCATGGAGGAGGGTCACCCAGTTCCTGACCCTCATGGAGGTCTTCTCCCTCCGACCATCCAGGACATTATCGAGGGGGGCAACCTGCGCATCCCCCTCCAGGAGCTGCACCAAATGATCCTGACTCCCATCAAGGCCTACAGCTCCCCGAGCGCCACCCCCGAGGCTCGCCGCCGGGAGTCCCAGGCCTCACACCCTCCTTCGCTGATGGGCCCGGAGGGCCAGAGCCCCGACTGCAAAGACAGCGCCGCGGCCGCGGGAGCCACGGCCACTGCCTCGGCTGGGGCCAGTGGCGGGCTCCAACCGCACCAGCTGAGCAGCTGTGACGGGGAGCTGGCTGTCACCCCCCTGCCAGAGGGGGATCTCCCTGGGCAGTTCACACGTGTCATGGGGAAAGGTAGGACCCGATTCTCCCGCCTCCCCTTTCCTCTTCTCGACACCACTGACCAGAGCTCCCAGTTCCCGAGGACCTTCCCCAGGGTGCTAGGCGAACTACCAGAATACATGTCATTAGCCCATTTTACAGATGAGGAAAGTGCGGCCTGGAGAGGTTAAGGTATTTGGATCTGTATTTCAAGCTCTCTGATCCCCAGAGGTGTCTTCCTTCACCCTGGCTCCCTTCTCTCCCACTTCCTCAGACCAGGGCCTGCTGAGCCCTGCTGGCCGAGCGCTCATTGGGCCTCTGGATGCTCAGGCTGCAGGCAGCCTTCCCACGGGCCACAGAAGGTACCACAGCCATGCTGTGTGTGTCTGTAAGGCAGCATAGAATTCCCACGTGGTCCTTTGGGTAAGAGCGCCCCTTCTGCCTGTGACTGCCCTGTGCCCGGCCCTTATGCACATATCCTTGACCCTGTCTGACACTAGAATAATTTGTGCTTGATGGGGTATTTCTCAAAAAATCTCGATTATTTAAAAAATGTAGTGACTACCAGTACTTTTCCTTTGGGAAGGGGAAACAAGTTTTTTCTCTTCCATTGTGCAGTATTTCAGACTATTTAAAACTGGGTTCTAACGAAAAGGACAGCTGAGTCTTACAGGCGCAGTGACACACTCCCTATAGTACATGTCCTTAAAAAGACTGAAATCTGTAGAAATCTGGCTCAGAGGAGATGGTTTGTAGCATCCCTTGGAGCCGAAATGCCGGTAGCTTCCTGGTCAGGGTGGGTCCCGCCACCTTCTCACTCTCCCCCACCCCCAAGTGGGCTCTTTACTGTGTGGATTAGAGCAGTTGGCCCCGTGGGTGGAGGCACAGGTGGGCGTGGTCATCTGAGAGTGTGGTACGTCACCCCCCTTCCCTGTGACAAGACCCATGTGGGCTCTGCCCTCAGGGGACTCACAGTCCTCTGACATGGTGTCTTTTTAAAATTTAACTACTTTCAAATAAATTATAAAATTAATTCATGCTCTACATAAAAAATCAAAGCTAAACAAAATAATGAAAGGTGAAAAATACGCCCACCTCCACCCCAGGCCCTGCCAGCTTCGTCCTCAGAGGTAACCACTCTAAACGGTGCAGAATAGCCCTTCAGAAACATTATAATCATATACAAGCTCATGAGCATCCTTTTTACACACACACGGGTCTTGCTTACATGTTTCTCTGCAGCTTGGTTTTTTTACATTATATGCTTTCAGTATTTCTAGCAATACAAAAGCACCACCTCATTCTTTTTTAAAGGCTGCGTACTATTCCCCTGTATGCATAAACCATAATTTAACAGGGCCACAATTAATGGGCATTGAGATGGTTTCCATGTTTTGTTATTACCAACAATGCTATACTGAAAATCTATGTGAAATGGTATAAATGGGATTCTATGACAGATTGATTATGCAGGATTAGGGAGAGAAAGGAATCCTGATGCCCGGTTTCAAGCTTCACGGCGAGGCATTTTTACTTCTCACTGACGTCTTTGTCAAACCATCTCCACCTGGCCTTCTAAACATTCCCATCAAAATCAGAGCATCAGGACCTCTAGGATGAGAATAGAATGGGCTATACTAGCGTGGCCATGACCTGTCCAGGGGGGTTGTGTCCTCCACCTGCAGACTAGCTCTGCTCTGTCTCTATGAGAACTTCCTTGAGTGTGTAGGTGAATGTGAGCCTGTGCATGTATAAATGTGGGTATCGCTTTGAGAAAATCACCCTCCTGTGATTGAGTAGCAGGCTCCCTGCTCATGTGCGTGCCCACACACCTCACATCCTAAAAGATGTGCCAGCCTCACTCCTCCAAATGAGATGTGCGGCTCATTCATGAAATTATGGCTCTTGCTCTCTGATAAGGGCTGATGGTCTTTAATGCCTTTGAACTCCCTCTCAAAAGGAACCTCTTTCAAAGACAGGGCTCGGGACGCTGCTGCATTCTTCCTCTCCCAGAGTGGGCAGGGTTGCAGAAGGCTTAATATAGAATGGTATGCGTGGAATTAACCAAAGGGGCTTCTGGAGGCACGGGCTCCTGTGGTAACCAAGCCTTTGACTTCAGTGGAATGAGGAGCCTCCTGGCCTTTTTTGTGAACGTGACATAAAGCCACAGTCACACATACCTCTCAAAATATCGGTCCTGAAAGGAAATCAGAGGCAGATCTCAGAGGTTAGGATGGGTGTACATTTCTCTAATTCACCTTCCCTTTTTTTTTTTTAATTCCCAGTGTGCACACAGCTCTTGGTCTCCAGACCCGATGAGGAGAATATAAGTTCCTATTTACAGCTCATAGACAAGTGTCTAATCCATGAGGTGAGTAGTGACAGGTTTCACAAAACTGCTTTTTCTCATTGCTTAAAAGTGGTTCTCAGAGTTTCTGTGGTGTGATCATTTGGGTCTCCAACACCTTGTGTTTGAGTCGGGGGGTCATTAATAATAGCTCGGGCAGAACTTGGCTGTGGTGGCTTCAAACCTAAACGCAGCTTGCGTATTACTCTGGGGTCCAAAGATTCACCTGGACTGAGCTCTGACTTGGGGGCAAATGCCTAAGAGAAACGTCCGGCTCCGGAAGCCTGCCCGAGGGACCAAGCCTGGGGAGGCCGACCACAGTCCTGCCACCTAGCCCTGGGGGTGTGGAAACATTTTCCCTTTGAGCTCAGGAAAATTGGAGGAGGGCAGGGAGAAAATGAGAGCGTTCAAAAGAAATAACGTGTGTCTGTGTGTATGTTGTATGTGATTTGGTGGTTATTCTGCTGTATTTTGACTTGTGATTCTTATAAGAATTGTTTTTATTATTTTTTTTTGTTGTTGGAGTAGAGCTGATTTACAATGTTGCATTAGTTTCTGCTGTACAGCAAGGTGAACCAGCTATACATATAAATATATCCACTCTTTTTTAGATTCTTTTCCCATAGAGGTCATTACAGAGTATTGCGTAGAGTTCCCTGTGCTATGCAGCAGGTCCTTATTAGTCATCTATTTTATAGAGAGTAGTGTGTCTATGTCAGTCCCAATATCTCCCAATTTATCCCTCCCCCCCACCCTGCTTTCCCCCTTGGTAACCGTAAGTTTTGTTTTGTTTTTTTTTTACATCTGTGACTCTCTTTCTGTTTTGTAAATAAGTTCATCTGTACCATTTTTTAGATTCCATATATAAGTGATAACATATGATATTTGTCTTTCTCTCTCTGACTTACTTCACTCAGTGTGACAATCTCTAGGTAGACTCCACCCAAACTCCCACCCACCCTTTTCAATGTCCAATCCTGACACTGCTCTCATTTGGGCCAGCAAAAAAACAATAGGAAGGAGAGAAGGCAAGAACAGGGGATGGATTTTAGAGCTCATTCATTCTGTAGATATTTATTAAGCACCTAGGTCCTGCCCCTGGCTAGGGGGCTTCCTGTGGGAGGGGAGTGGGTGAGACAAAAGGAAAACAGGTCACCACACATATGACAATAAGGCCACCTCCGAGGAACTGGAGCCCAGGAGGTGTGGCGGGTACCTACCCAGAGCCCAGAGAACTCCGTCCAAGCTAGACCTGAAAGGCGAGCAGAATCTTAGTGGGAATGTCTTGGTCCGTGAGGAAGCGGAAGAGAGCAGTCAGGCAGAGGGAGCAGCGCTCGGAGGGGCAGAGGATGCTTGGAGTAGGCTTCAGCCGGGTCTGATCAGGGGAGCATTTACATTTCTGAAAAAGCAAACCGGAGCCCTGCTTCCTCTCCCATGCCCACACTCAGCACTGAGCCTTGAAGATACTGGAGGACAAGTTCCCTCCCACCTCGCCTCCAGTCTGCTGAGCCCAGGAGACAAAGTAACGAGTCCTCCAGCTGCCTCCACTGGATGGTGCACTAGCTTCCTAATTGGTCCACGCCAGCCCTGACGCTGTGGCCTGGTGCTTCTCCCTTTCCTGCCGTCGTGCATGCCCTCCCTGGGCATCCCGGCTCTCCTTTCTGTGTCTTTCCCCTTTTCCTCCCTGGAGCTCCAAGTGACAGGTGCCAGGGTGGCCCCGTGTGGGCTCATCTCCCCTGACTGCAGTGGAGGGGGGGCGTGTCACTGACGGGAGTCACGGGCAGAAAGGAGCTTGTGCCCTGTCCGCTTGCCTGCATTCGTGTCAGGATGGAGGGGCCTGCTCTCTGCTTCGGGAGGGAAAATGGTGTTTGAGGCTTTTTATGATTTGAGTTTGAGTAGAGGAAACACGTTTGAATAATCTTCCACAGCCTCGGGTTATTCTGTGTGTGCAGAACCCACCCTCCCTGCGAGGCCCTGTCGAGGCACAGTCTCCATCCGGGCTGAAGACTCGCCGGGGCTCTGAGACACAGGGCTCCCTTTCACAGCCCGATCTTGCCGTTCTTTAGCCAGTGGATGGGAAGGTGGTAACTGCCGAGACACCTTCCTTCCTCCCCAGGGACAAAGGAGCCAACTCCCTAGAGGAGTAAAAGGACAGGAAAGTTCTGAATCTTATTTCTGAGACCAGTCACTTCATCTCCTGGATTATAAGCCCAGGCTTCTCGCCTCCTTGCCGTCTTGAGAAGGTTCTGGGAAGACGAGCTCTTGCCCCCTTTATGACCCTTGTAATCCAGCCACAAGAGCTCTAGGACACATCTTCATCCAGACAGACATATGGGTCGACGGGCCTGACAGGGACAGAGAACTCAGAAGTGGCTGACCGGCTGAGTCTGGGCATTCTGGAGTCTGGAGTCTTCCTTCCCCTCCAGCCCTCGAGGAAGCTGCTGCCAGCGCAACCCAGAGCTGCCTGGAGCCGGCTGAGGTGAGGCGCTGGCATCCCAGCTGATAGCAGAGCTCCCACAACTGAGTGCTATTTGCAGGCACACACGGGAACCAGCTCTCAGAAATCACTCATTACCAGCCGTGGTCTAGCTCCTCTCCAAGCCTCCCAGCCACGGCTCCCAGGACTGAGAAGAACAGCCACACACTCAGCACTCCTGAGGGGCCCGTTCCCATCTGCAGCCCCAACTATGTGAGCCTGTTGCCCCGCTGCTGAGTGGATGAGCTGACCCCTCTGAGGGAGCATAAACATTTCCATCTTCTTGGGTGCTCCTTGCCACCATGGGAAATGTCACATATGAACCAGTGTCCCTGGAAGCACTTTGAATGCACATCTGTAAAGTGAGCCATTTACTCCTTTGTCACTTGGAAACTCACGTGGGCTCCAGACCAGCTCAATGTTGTAGTTTTGAGACCTCGAAGTCATTGGTTGGAGTTTAAGGCCATGGTTGAATACCAAAGCTTATGAATGTGATGGACATTCATATGCTGCCACCAAAGGGCTGGTCCGTGCAACCGAAAAACCTAGTCAGAGTGTCTGTGGGCAGCACACAGTGAACCATGACGAAGAGCCAGGCATGTTCTGAGTATCCTAAGTGCCCTTCGTGTGTGAATTTCATTTAATCCTTACAAGATCCCTTTGATGAGGTATTATTAACCTGAGTTTTTAGACAGAGCTGAGTCTCAGGTAGAAAAACTTGGATAAAGACGTGCAGGGATCCAAGCCCTGCCCGTTTGCATCCAGAGGCTTCCACTGACCCACTGGGCTGGACTCTCTTCCCCAAGCCATCTTGGCCAGTGCACCTGCATCTGTGTCCTCGCTCAACATTTGGCTGAATAAGCTGGTCAGAAGCAGAATCTACCCATCCCTTTATTAGTCTAGCAGAAATGCTTGCCTTTTGCAATTTTTGGAGCTATTCCTGTATAGCTGGACACTCGCTGAACATCACCAGCAAATGAGAGGGACCACAGAGGAGAACCACATCCTCACCTTTTAGCCGTGAGACCATCCACCATGCACCTTAAGGCATGTCAGCACATTTTTCTCTAAAGGGGCGCTGAGTGCCTGCTGGGGAAGTCCTCCTTGATGACTGTGCTCAGTGGCATCTGGCCAGGAGGAAGGGGTGTGCAAGTCGTCAGTATATATGACTTTTCCACAATATGACTAACGTCTTCTTGCTTTTGTTCACATAGCTCTCCTGTGTTCAGGTCCTTAAGGATGAAATGTCATTGGACGAAAATAAAGCTGTCATTTTTTCTTTCTGTCTGTTTAAGGAATCTGTTTTCTTTATGGGAAACATACATATAGTCTGTTACTCTAAGTATTCATTTATTTCTACTTAAAGTATTTCATGCTTTATTGACAAAACTACTTGGGTATGGTATCTCCATCACTGTTACTGCTAATCAGTCAGATCCGGTGGATTTATGACAGTGCGTGGACCACAGTTCTAGGCACTTGAAAGGGGTTTCCTATATTGCATGTGTGGTCCTCACCATCTAGAACACTACATGGCCATGGCCTATCTGCAGCAGAATTCCCAGGGCACTTGCTGCAAACACAAACACCCTAGACTCCTCTCCATATCTATGAAATCAGGCTCTGGTGGGGAGAAGGGGTTCAGAAATCTGCATTTTAACAGTCTCCTGGGGGGATCCTAATATATCATGAATTTGAGAGTCCCCGCCTTGGGGTCTCATAGCCCCTGTGAAGTCCTTCCCTGGGCTTCGCTTGAGTACATAGGCTGTACACACAAAGACACATGATATAGGTGAGAGTGCGTTACGTATGGGGCAGTAGGCAAAGCATCCCCAAACACCAGTTTTACTAGAAAAGACTTGAGAAGGCATCAGATCTACCCATTTTCCTAAACCATAGACAAAATTTAGGTGAGGAAGGGCGCAATGGGGTTGTGTAGAGAATGGGGCCCTTTAACTGGAGATTTCTCAGCAGAGGCCAGACACACCGAGAGTACATTCCCTTTTCTGAAGCCCCACAGACCACTCCAGGGTGAACACACACCGTCAAGCAGATTGATTTTTTGGAGTGGTTTAGCATTTCCATGGATTATGAAAATGCCTGTAAAAGCCTGAGTAGTCAACAATCAATTTTGTAATTCATTCTTGGTTAATAAACAGAGTCCAGAGTGGAGTCAGGGGAAAGTGGAAAGTGGGTATGGATCTGCCAGAAATGCAACCAAAATCGAGGGTTGTCAAAGGCTTAATGCATGTACCTTACCAGGCACCTCCAATGTCAAATAACTTGAATTTTCAGTACAGGCAGCTCCCAAATAAAACTGACTGCTGTTTGGAGCAGGTTGGAAACAAGGTGAAAAAAAGGCAGCTGCAGTACTCCGATGTTTCCCCGATTAATCGCGTGTTTCTCCCTCTAATGCCAGGCTGCGTCACCCACTAAAAAGTCCTGTTTGTTTTGCAGGCATTTACAGAGACACAGAAAAAACGATTGTTGTCATGGAAACAGCAGGTGCAGAAGCTCTTTCGGTCTTTCCCTCGGAAAACCCTTCTAGACATATCAGGATATCGACAGCAAAGAAAGTATGTTGGGATTTCAGTCTTTGTACTGCATGGTGGTTCCAGTACCTCACTGTCTGCTTAGGTTCCCGGGGCAGGACTACACAGGGCATCATTCCTTGTTTATCAGGGCCCCCTATGACAAGTCCAGATCACATTCCTTAAACAGGTGGGGCTGGGAAAAAAAAGCTGTAGAGGGAAAGAATTCCCAGAGGAAGAGCTGAATGTGATCTTTGGCAACTCAATTTACATGGTCAAAATGACGGCATTAGTCTGGATGGGCATCGAGTGGGGAGTGGGTACGATTTAATGAATGCCCACAAAACACTTGGTGGTTTATCCACAACAGGGGGCTCTGAAAGGACAAAAACGGGTTGTTCTCTCCACACCTTAAGTGGTAGTGTAATTTTTTCTCCCTTCTGGCTGCAGACAAGCTAATTATAGTTGGTGGCAGGGTGAAGAGCCCAGTGCTAGTCTATTTTGGTCTGAGCTGCAATCTAAGAGTGGAGCAGTGCCATTCTTTATTCTTCATAGTATTTCAGCTTCTTGGATGCAGTTAAAAATAAGCCTCGTTGTACTTTAGAACCCATTACCTTAATCTGGTTTTAAATTGAGGAATCTAATTGCATATTAAAGGTGAATTACAGTGACAGTTTGGGGGAGGAATCACGGGGAGGGGTAGAGGGAAGCCTTGAACAATGACAGGGAGTTTTGGGGAGACGAGGGAATGATGATGATGCAGATATGCTGAAAAATCAACATTCTATTTTACTTTTTTCAACATGAGCAGATAAATACTCATTTTTTTCGCTCGCACCTAGCAGGTTCTGAATTCATTTCTCAGTTCATATATAGAAGCTGTGTCTGTGTTAAAATGTTGGGCATTTATCTGCGTAGTGTGCCTTGAAACATCACTGTTTTATAAATTACTTCAGGGAGATAAGGCCAGTTGGAATTTGTGAAAAGTCTTCATTGAAGATTAATGTAAAAATTGAAATGTTATCATATTCCAGCATATATAACACAGTTATTTATTAAACAAACTTTTAGCATGTACTTTGTGCCAAGTGGGTATCCAAGCACTTAAGAATATTAATACATTTAATCCTTGCAACAGCCATATGAGGTAGAGGTGCTATTATCAACCCCAATTTACAGAAGAGTTGGGAGGCAGTGGACCAGGCAGGCCAGCGTCAGCTCCAGAGTCAGTGCTCTTAACCACTGCGGTTGCTGGGCAGCTCTCCTGGTCCCCGGATGATGTGCAGAAAAGAGAGTCAGACAAAACAATACTCTGTTGCCAGCTCCTTGGCCCCAAGCCTCCCTGGAGGGTTGGGCTGGACCACCTGTGCACCCTGAGGATTCCTGGGGGCCCAGATGAAAGGCGAGGCCTGCTCCTTAGTCTTCTTCCCTGGGGCTGCCCCCTTCCCAGGCTCTCGCTCTTCTCGTAAGGTCAGCAAAACCCCCAAGAAAGGGGAGGAAGATCCGGACCCCTCTTGCAACACCAGGCCCTTGGGAGACAAGTTCCAAGAGGAAGAAGGAATTCAGAAGTTGAAGATGGAAACAGAGCTTTCAAGCTCTTTTGTCTTCCTCCCCAAAGTGCCATCCGCTGCTTCTGTCTGCCCTGCCCTGTCCTTGGTCCACATCACTGTTCCCCTTAACCTCTACAGTGTTATTAACTGACGCTTGAATTGGGCTAACCCAGGGTTTGCCAGATTGGTGCTCCTTTTATTGATTAGATCAGAATGAATTCAGTCATCAATTATGGATGTTCAACTGCAAGTTGCTGAAGCTCCAGAAAATAATTCATTCTCATAAATATTACCTCTGGGATCTTTTTATGCTATTAATTTGCTTTGAAGACCTGTTTTTCCCATAGTACAAAGGTAACTGCAGCCCAGCCCCTCCTTGAATTATCACAAATCCCAAATTAATTGGTTCTTACTAATGTTATTTTATCAGTCTTTTCATGCATTTCAAGGAAATGAACTCAGTTGGTTTAGATTTAGGAAAGCACAGAAAGACACAGATGGGCAGAGCAAGAGAATGAGAAATGAAAACTTACGTTTGTCACTTCGTTCTCTCCCTAGAAAGAATGATTATTTCATTAAGCCTAGTGACCTTAAGTGACTTAAGCTTTCACTCTGGTTACCAGCAGTGGCAACCCTCAATAAGCCTGACTTTGTAATAACCAAGTTTAGGACACCACGGTGAGATCCACCGTCATTCGACGGCCTAACCAAATTCTCCCCTCCATCCAGCCTATCCCCAAAATGTTCTGGGCTCTACCAGCTCTGTGAATGCTAACTTTAGGAGTCCACGTTTCTCCCGTGACTAAGTGTCCCATTACAGAATCCTCTGCCTACATTATATTGCCTGCCTGGAAGCACAAATCATTTTAGCATCACTCGCTGACTGCTCTGTTTTGCATATGAAATAACTTTTAAAAAATCCAACCAAAAAGGAAGATGAGCAAAAAAGCTGTCTGCACTAAATAAGGAAAAATCTTAGGAGAATACTAAATCATCATACCAGGTGGCCAAAATTCTGGCTCCAAAAACCAAAGGACTAGTTTTCATAGTTTAAAAAACAAAAACAACCCCCCCCCAAAAAAAAAACAGCCACTTGATCCTTGTCTCCACCTGTCACATGTTGTCCATACTCCAGAGGAGATCTCTTCCATCACTTGAGATTAATTCTGCTCCTCTGGGCCTGAATTTCTTCTTTCAAACCAAACATTTTAAACCTTAGTAAAAGAAGGAAGAAAGGTGGAGAATGGGAGAAAGAATGAGATAAACCAAGAGACCTAGAACCCGTGAGTGTCCTTCCCACCACGTGCACGTGAGCCTCTGACTGGAATCGGGAACCATTCTTTTGGGTCACAAAAGCCTAGAAGTGGAAAACACAGCCCAGAAATCAGTTGCCACCAGCTCACCGTGGCATTCACTTCCCTGCTCCCCCCACCCCCAGGAAATTTAGGAATTCTAAGGAAGAAACACTTTCTGAGATCAACTGTGCTGATGACTTAGATGCTCCAACCCACCACACACACACACACACACACACACACACACACACACACACACACACACACACACACACCTCCCTCCCAGATCCTCCCATACCAACCAAACACCTGATTCACAACTGGCCACCCTGCCCTTTGTGGACCCCCTATCTGATCTATGACTTTCTCTCAACACACACACACACACACACACACACACACACACACACACACACGCACGCACACACACCTCTCTCCCTCAGGAAATAACTGTTTTGCAGCACCTCCCCTCCCCATCATCTGGTTAAACTACGTCAGCTCTGTCTCCTGGAGTCTCCGCACGGGCTTGGTACAAACCTCCCCTGTGTGGCTGGGAAAGCAAGTCTATTCCATCTTGTGGCCACCGGAGGTAGAGCATTTTGACTGAAACATTAGTGAATGACTAAAGCTGACTCTTCTTGGAAAGAATGTGCTGGTTCCTGAAACCCTGCTGGCTGCTGTGCACCCTCCCAGAACTTGAGGCCTGCTGGAGAGGACGAGTTCTTCAGCACTGAGGTCACCAGACCAATGGGAGCACAGTGTCCGAGCATGATGCCACGGGTCCGCGGCTGCCTCCATTCATGGACCCAGGCGAAGCCTGTGACCTCAGGGTCTTTCTGTGGGGAGGGCCTGAGCAGTGGGGAACAGTCGGTGTCCTAGGTCCAGAGCGATTGCAAACATCATCATCTTCATTCTCATATCCCTCCTCTTCAGCTGGAGTCAGAGCCCCAGACATGGGGTCAGCTCTCTCATTTGGAGAGGTGATTATAATGCCAGAGACTCATCCATTCGTTCACTCAACCTGCATTTAGTGCCAGGAGCTGATCCAGGCAGGAGGGACCTGCAGGATTGATGAGGACAGACACCATCTTTTTTCTCATGGAGCTTACGTCCTAGTGGGGCTCAGAGGCCACTGCTTCCGAGTCTGCTGTACAGACAGACATCAGAACTGGACTGTGGTCTGAAGGAAGGGGCACAGATCCTGGCTCTGCCGCTTTCTTACTGTGTGGCCTCTTGACGGGAACGTGAGTGCTCAGGGCCCGTGACACAGTGGAAGAAGGCTGTAGAGCACACGGGTTAACCTTCTGGGCTCATATTCCAGCACTGCCCCCCAATGGCTGTGTGACCTTTGAGAAATTATTAAGCTCTCTGTTTTACTTCTCCAGCTGTAAATGGAGATAGAGTGCCTACTTCATACGATTGTCGTGAGGATTGAAGAATCAACATCCAAGTCCCAGGGTGGTGCACGTGATGTTAGCTCTCAGATGTTAGCTGTCATTTAGTCATAGAACTCTGACCCCCGTAGACCTCATAACGGTCAAAATGTGAGCAGACCCCAAGGAGGCATCCTGCTGGCAGGCCGGGGGTTGGGAAGGGCTGAGGGTGACTGATGGCCTCTGTTCTTCCCTCTTGGCTCTCACAGCCGCGGCTTCGGGCAGTCCAACTCCCTCCCGACGGCTGGCTCTGTGGGCGGTGGCATGGGCAGACGGAACCCACGCCAGTACCAGATCCCCTCCCGGAACGTCCCTTCCGCCCGCCTTGGCCTCCTGGGCACCAGCGGATTCGTCAGCTCCACCCAGCGCAACACCACAGCCAACCCCACCATCATGAAACAAGGAAGACAGGTCTGCTCGGCCCCGGGCAGGAGGGTGGGCAGGCCCAGCTCAGGGCCTGAGGCTCCGGACGTCCCCCCAGACAACCCCAAGGCGAGAGGAGAGGCCCAGGGGGTGTAGACTGAGGACAGTTGTCCCTGTGGCTCAGAGGTTGTTTGCACTGTTTCTCGGGAAGACAAAGCGAGGCCACGGCAGCAACTGGCTTTGTGGGGATTTTGTTTAGGCTGCCCCACGACCGCTTTAACCTTGGGGGCCCTGCACACGGGGGGCCTTTAGGAAGAAATGCAAGACCTGTTTCTTCTTTGCCTTGATCCTTGACCTGCCCCAGCAGATCCCACTGCCTTCCAAATTTGGCTTCCAGAGCATCTAAGGGCTCTCTTAGCCTTTTTATCTGAGGCAAATAGCTCCTTTGTCATGGTCCCAGCTGTGGTGGAGAACCCACAGGAAGGAGCCTGAGAAAGGCTGTCAGAGGGAGAATTGAAACATTCTCAGGCGGTCAAGGCCAGGCTGCCCAGAGATTCTCGCCGTGGGATATAGAGCCACAACCTCCGTCCCCTGGGTCCTCGTCCCAGTACTCCCACCCTCCCACCCAGCGCCTCCCACCTGTGTAGCCCCTGCTTTGTGGGGACTCTGCGGGTCGGGGCTGGGGTTAGAGGGACACCAAGTGAGTCTGAGGTTCTGGGTTGTCATGAGAAACTAAGGGATGAGAGCTTGATTTAAGAAACAGGACACAGTTCCTGGCAAGACAGGCAGGATTCACTCCCCCCAGGGAAGCAGCACAGGGTAGGAAAAAGCCCCACTCTCTGACCATTGTGGGAAGCCCCCGGATGGGTCCAAGAGGAAATCACCGCTAGGACACCCGCGTAATAATAAACACACAAGCTGAGTTGTGCCAGCTCTTTGCCAGCTGAGAGGTTCTTTTTTCTCCTCCTTGCTTTGTAGTAAATCGTAAGAATCTCAGAGAGAAAATCAAATGAGAGCCCTGAAATAGTTTGTGCTCTTCGTTGCAGACATTTATAGAACTCCCCCCATTTCCTAGAAAAGTGATAGGAAAAGCAAAGGCAACAGAAGGGATGGAAAGAGTTTTGGAGCTAGCAAGGGAGATTGGTGTCCAGATTAAGCTGAGGCTTAGAGAGGAGCCCGGGGCTGAGGACGTTTCGCCGGGGGGAAGGAGGGACTGAACGGCATCTAAAGCCCCTCTCTCTAAATGAGCAGATGGATTGCGCTGGCCTGTAAGCCCTTTCCCAGAAGTTAGCCGAGAGTCCTCCCAGGGTACTTGCCTCCTGGATTCTGGCTGCCCCCCCCCCCCCAAAACCAGGTAACCAGACTAACGGGTTCTGCTTTCCTGTTTCTCCCTAGAACCTCTGGTTCGCCAACCCCGGGGGCAGCAACAGCATGCCAAGCCGCACCCACAGCTCAGTCCAAAGGACCCGCTCGCTGCCTGTGCACACTTCACCACAGAATATGCTGATGTTCCAACAGCCAGGTAGGGCCCGGCCTTTCCATCCCTCGCTCTCCTCTCGGGGAGGCCAGGTCGCCAAAATAGATGCCCCAGTGAACCCAGGCAGAAGGTGCTTAGCCTCAACTGTCACCATGCATTCTTTTGAGCTTAAAGAAGCCTTTCCTTTTTTAAACCGTGTCTTGCCAGCATGAATAGCGGCCGGTTGGCTGGGAGCCAGCACACGGAGCTCGAGTTGGTTGTGATCTGTTGGGGGTATTTTTGATCCTAGTTACATTTCTAGATCGATGAACCCAGGGATATTACTGGGGGGTTTTCAGGGGGGAGTTGGGAGGGGTTTCACGTGTAGTGTGTGTGTCGTTGGTATATACGTGGGGGAATGTGTAGATAGCGAGACAGAGAAAGAAAACTTGACGGTGCTGATGCTGAGAGACCTCCCCCTGGTTTGGGAGTTCCTTGCACACGTGACCGCTGATCCAGCCATCTTCCCTTTACTTGGGTAAAGAGCAGCTTGGTGCACCTCATGTCAATTTCACCTTTGACCACGCCTCCTCAAACAGAGTAGCCAGAATTACATACAGCCAACAGATGCCTGCACCTTTTTCTGTGCAGACAGTGACCTCTTAGACTCCATGAGTAATGCAAAGCCCCGCAAGCAACTACTACATGGGTCACACCTGGAAGAAGGTCCTCACCCTGGGTAGACGTGCTCTGTACCATGTCTTACAGGAGTTTGAGGGGAAATGTCACTGTGGCCTGGGTGGGCAAGGAAGCTTCTTAGAGTCATAGGTGAGCTTCAGGGAGCAGAGGGTGAAGAGGTGGAAAGGGGAGGGTAGAGTTGCAAGCAGAAGGAGCTAAGAGAGCAAGACTGCAAGGGTATCGAGTCCCACGGCGGCTCGGCAGAGGGATCAGGCTGAAGTCATGGCAAGTAGACCAAGGGAGCTGGAAAAACTGCATCCCAAGGTGGGACGCTGAATCCGAGGCCAAGGGGCTCAGACTCCAGCTGCTCTCGGTGAGGAATCGATAAAAGATTTTGAGCAGGGGCGTCAGACAGGGCTAAGCATGGAGGAGTGAAGGGAAGGCAGGCTGGAGCAGGAGAGGCCACCGAGGAGAAGGGCGGGTGCTGATAGCAGGGAGCCACCAGGGCATAAGGTATGTCAGGAGAGGACGGGACGTCCACAGAGTCCAGATGCTGGTTTAAAGTTGCCTCTTGACGGGCTTCCCTGGTGGCGCAGTGGTTGAGAGTCCGCCTGCCGAGGCAGGGGACGCGGGTTCGTGCCCCGGTCCGGGAGGATCCCACGTGCCGCGGGGCGGCTGGGCCCGTGAGCCATGGCCGCTGAGCCTGCGCGTCCGGAGCCTGTGCTCCCCAACGGGAGAGGCATTTTTGTTTTAAAGCTCCTTTTCTTCATTTTGATACTTGCTATTTTTCTTCCCAGGAAGAAATACTTGATAAAATTCGGGGGGTGTGAAGGCCTTCTCCCTGGGTCATTTAGTCCCAGCCTCTGTTTTCATGTAGAATTATGTATAATCCACTCCCAGTAAAAAGAGAATCTGGACAAGATTTGAAGACATCCTGGGCACGAGACCTTTCACCTTAAATGAATAGTTCACCCTGACCTCAGCCCCAGGACTGCAGCCCAGCCACCGTGCAACCTCGAGTAGCCGACCACTCTCTTCCAATCCTAACATACTTGTAGACTTCTCCATTCTTTCCTACCTCTTTTTTCCTCCCTGCAGCTCTCTTCCAAGTCCTCAGTCATCCTCTTTGTCCTCCATCTTAATTGGGCAGACCAGGCCCACCAGGAAGAGCTGGGCCATCCCCGAGAGAAGAACCATTTGGGTCTGTTGATATGAATCCTCCATCTGCACTATGTTTCCCCTCTGCTGTTATACAGCAACACTGAACAGTTGGCTTACGCTCAGGTCAGCTATGACCCTAAGATTGTTTCCACCCTCTTCCCGTGAAGCCTCTTGTTCCCATAGTTAAAGAATCAAATAATACCAAACAGCTTGTGAGAGAAAATGACTCCCCCTGCCCTCCCTTCCCAGCCCATAGTCCCATCTTCAGAAGCAGCACTTCCAACTGTTTTCAGTTTTTCTGGTAGTTATCTGCAAGTCTCTCAATAATGTTCTTCACATACTGGACTTAGAACCCTTGGGTTATTGTTGTTGTTTTAATTAACCTCTCACCCAAGCATGACAAACCCACTTCCAGCAAGGCCCTGATGAGGCAAGGCATTTCTAGTAACCACGGCCCGGGGACAGGACTGCTCCATATTTCCTGATTGCAAATACCCTGGTTAGGGCTCAGCAGAAGCCACTCCTAACTCCTGCTCAGCACCCTTGGCCCATGTGGGGTGGCTATTCCTGAGACATGGCCATGAAGGGCGAGGCAGGGCACAGCTGTGACCCAGGATCCCTGGCTAAAGGGAAAGCAGGCTGCAGAGAGTCCCCCCATGGGCACAGAAAGTTCCTCCTCAGCCTTTGCATCTAGGGCCTGAGGGCCAGGGGCTGGGACTAGACCATAAGCCTCACGTCAGGTAGGCAGAAATCAGGACGGCAGAAAGCGGCTTTCATCTTAACACAAGCAGTAGTAATTGTGAATGCAAAGTGGAATAGAGACGTGCGACCAACCCAAAATTAAATACTCAGAAAACTGTGCTACATTCCAACATGGTGGTTTCCTCCTGGCCATTAGATGTCTTCAAAGCACCCATTTTGACCCATCTGAGCAAATCTTGAAGACTACAATACATTCTAAGGAAGTTTGGATTCTATAAACTGAAAATAATCCCATCAAGATGATGGAATGTCTCCAAAGAATAAAGAAAAGCCTGGGGGCTAGAACCAGCCTCCAAGTTGTATATCAATTCATCGGTCACCTTGCTTGAATTTGCGAGACACTTCTTTCTTTCCTGGACCTACAGAATCCGTGGGACCCTTGGAGGCCAGGGCAGGAGGGGTGGTTCTTCACTTCATTCCCATGTGGACAGATTTGAAATGTTTCCGAGGACAAGCCAGGAGAGCCATCGGTGATCATTGCCTCTTGCTGGCCTGTGGGATGAGTAAGAAACATGAAGCTGGTCCTCCCAAAGAGAGGAGGACAGGGTCTGATACCATCACCGGGGGGTGGGGAGGAGGGGGGTGACGAGCTCAAGATCAGGGTGGCGCCTGGCGAGAGGGGTCATGTTTCTCCGAGAGGCAGGGTGTTTTCCCAACTGGAAAATTAGTTTGGAAACTGCACGCAGAATGACACCTTATCTTGGAAGCAGACCCTGCTGACCCGGGCTCCGCCACCCTTGGGATCAGAGAGCAGGCCTGGCGTGACACTAGGAGGCCACGGAAGCTCCTCGCCACCTAGAGGGCCTGACGGGAAAGGGCAGAGGGGGCCAGCAGCTGACTTCAAAGGAAAAGCATGGAGAAAGGTAGATGGGGCAGCCTCACAGGGGACCTCATCCTTCCCTTGCACAAAACCATGTGCAAACTACCTTTAGTGCTGGACCACCCAGATGTGAGATGGGTAAGGCAGTGCCTTACCTGGCAGCATTTCATGATGTGACATATCTGTTCTCCATCACAAACCTCCCCTATGCAGCGGCCCGTGACTGGAATCCTTCCATCATTAGAATACCTGGGAGCATAGTGCACAAAGCTGTTATCATTCCTTTCTCCTTAGTGTGAGTGAGTTTCAGACTCCTTCCAGAGAACTGCCTTTAGAAAGAGAGGGGAGAGGGGGAGTGCCGTCAGTGCACTGGCTCCACTGAGGGGATGGAAGGGGCTGCCCTGCAGAAGCAGAGGCCAGAACAGGGACCCACTTAGAGTACCTGATCAGCATTTGCTCCCTCCTTCTAGTAATCCAAGGCAAACAGCCCTGCTCAGGACTGACAGAGGATGGGCAGGGAGGTTGGCAAATGAATCAGTTCTATCACAGCCAAGAGCCCAGCTGGGTCTGTGCCCCACTGCTTCTGAGAGCCAAATTCAGAGAGACCGACTGGGGGCAAGATGGTACAGTAGTGTCATGTACCATAGTCTGCTCATCATTTTTTGTGAAAATGTGGGTCCCATAGGATTTCCGCAGCACTTAGTTCTGCAGGTCTAGGAGTGAGGTCCCCAGAGAAGAGCTCCATTCCCCACAGCAGATTCAGAGAGCGACTGCGTACCTGTGTTCCCTGCCGCCTGCCCACCAGTACCAGCCCTGCACGGCCGCATTGGCCCATTTCCCTGCCCGTACTGATCTCTTTTCCTTTTGACACCATTCTCCCCCTTTCCTCTTGGTTCCCGCCTTCCCTTTATCTTCCTTCCTCCCCTCATCACAGTTGTGTAGCTCCCACTTCTGCATTCCCTGCCCCTTCCTCAAGAGACTGACTTTCCTCATTTCTCACCTTCCAGCAACCCACTTCTCACTCAACCAGACTCAAAGCCCTCCTGGTTTACTCAGCAGCGTGGCCTCAGCTGTCACTGGCAAAGTGGGATTCTCAAGGTTTTTCCTAGAATGCGCCAACCTGCTTCTTATTCTAAAGTCCTAAAAACATTGGCCTCTTTACCTCAGCCTCAGGAACTTGGAGAGAGCGGCAGAAGGACACTTCAGGCCAGGTGGACCCTGCAGCAACACCTCATTAGGGATGGGCGCTGCTTCCCTCCGGAATCCTCTTGACCCTGGGCCTGAACGGTGGTCCCCGTTCTTGTGGGACTTCTGAAAAGGCACAATTTGAAAGTCCCACATCAGCCTAGACTTTGGGCCTCCTAGAACTGGGGATCCTCAAATACATCCTAAATACTGGAAGGGTCTGATGGGGAGGGGAAGAATCCCTCGTACTCAGAGATGCCATCTGAGCTAAGGAAACAGGCCTGCTCGGGCACCAGGACAGAAGGCTCAGAGTCTATCCTTTTTGCCCTCCCAAAGACTCGAAGCTACACCTGCCTGGTCCGTCACAGCTGGGGGCCCAGGATAAACGCGATGAGCCCCCAGGCTGAGCAGAAGCAAGAACAAGAGTTGGCCTGTGGTCCAAGTGGACCCGTGGGCAGGAGCTGCCCACACGCTTAGTCGGGGCACGGAGAGCTCTGCCCACCAAGCCACCCACGTGGCTGAGGGCTTCCAGCCAAGATGGAAGCTGCTCTTCACCCGTCTGGTCTCCCTCTGTCTCATGTGCGCAGGGAGATGCCACGGATCTGTTTTTATCAAATACACAATTAAAAAGTCACACTATTAGGAAACTCTGGAGTGTGAACATACGGGCTTCTCCCAAGACTTAGAATTTTTCAAAGCTGCTCTGAGAGTGGTTGGGAGTCACGACTCCCCCGTGCAACAGAGGGAAGAGCTGGAGGATGAAAAGCAAGCATGCCGACTTTCAACCTAAAAGAGCAGCCACTAGGGTTTGGAGATTCTGGAGCAGAGAGCCCCACATTTCTCAGCCCCCCTTTTTTTGGAACACGCAATCCCAGGCTTGGAAAATGCCATTTTGCTGCGTGTTGGCAAGAAATCCTGCAGCTGAAACACTTCTCTCCAAATGTCGAGCATCTTTATTTATCCAAATCTCTCCACAGTGTTTGTTTAAAGGGGAGTGCTAGAGAGTAAACTAAATTTTACAATGAGCATATGGATGGCTGTAACTGCTGGGTTTTTTTTTTTTTTTTTTTTTTTTTTTTAG
>NW_006770037.1:2744105-2751058 GCF_000442215.2 Lipotes vexillifer
GCTAGAGAGTAAACTAAATTTTAAAATGAGCGTATGGATGGCTGTAACTGCTGGCTTTTTTTTTTTTTTTTTTTTTTGCTAACTGGCTATATATAAAATTGTGTTTCTATTTTATAGATTTCACACCCTGAAGGCTGCTAATTTTTGCATGCATATGATTTTCACATGAATGGATGAAAATACTAAAATACTCTTCCCTCTGGGTTGTCTAATTGCCCGACCCTACTCAGAGCAGTGGTGGATGGGGGTGTGGGGAAACCAGCTTCCCTAGAAGCCCAGTCATCCTCTGTCTGCTCATGAACTGGCACAGTTGTCTTTCAGACCCATCGGTGCTGGAACTGGTGTCAGAAAGAACCTTATCTGCTCCCCAGTGTTCATATCGAGCCATTTTGCCAACCTTCTCTTTGAGAATTTTAAATAACGGAAACGACATCTGCCTCTGAATTAGCTGGTAATGGGGAACACAGATTGCAGGGAAGGCTGAAATGTATAGCTCCTCGAGGAAAACGAATACTTCGGTTTAGCCATTGGTTTCAACTTCCCCTCCCACCAAACCGTCAACCTCATTTTTCATTCCCTCCCCGCTCCGGCCCCAAACGCCCCCTAGTGGAGATGTGAAGGAGCCAGGAAATGGCCTGCAGTTTGGGCCGCAGGATCCTTTCCCCACTTGACAGATAGAAGAGCTAAGGCCCAAAGAAGGGAACAGCTTCCCAGGGTCACACAGGCAGGCAGTGGCAACGCTGAGACTCCCCCAGGCACTCAGAACATATCCCACTGCTGATTTTTTCTGCCCTCCCCCATAGGATTTCACAGTTCTGTCCGAGTTTCACAGTAGCTGTCAGTTTCCTTCTATTTCCATCTTTTTCATCACTCCATAGACAGGTATGAGGTGTGCTGAAGGCCATGGCTGGGTATCATGGGAGAGTCAGAGAAATCTGAGAGCATCGTCGCTGTCTGCAAGGCACTTCCAAACTAGTTAAGGATGTTCAAGAGTTCCACAGGATAGGGAGGATGGGGGAGGTGCCGACGGTGAGCCCTAGCACAACAGAGGAGGCTCAGGGGTGCCTCCCCCTTGGAGGAGAGATAGGGAGGGTCCACATGGTAGAGGGGGCTTTGCGGTTAGAATGCACAGTATTGTCCTGGGTAGCGGGAACCCTCAGAGCAGACGTCTCAGCCCTTGCTTCTCAGTGCTTGGAGTTGGAGAGTGTTGACAGGCATGGCAGGCATGCAGTGTGCAGTGGAGCAGCAGCTCTGGGGTGAGACCCATGTGGGCTCCTGTCCCAGCTCCATGTCAGCTGGCTAGACTTGACAAGTCACTTAGCCTCCGGGAGCCCCACTTGAGAACTGGACACCCAGCAGTGTCTTGGACTCAGAAGAGGCTGTTGCCAGGCTGTGGTTTCCCTTTCCTGCTCCTTGTAATGAAGCAGAAATGCACCAGGCCCCAGTTCTAAGCATAGGGAGCAAAGCCAAGTCCTGCTCCAATGAAGCAAACATTCAACTGGGAGGAGGTGACAAATACACACATGTCAGGTGTTGGTGATGGCTATGAAGAAAAATAAAGCAGAGAAAAGGGATGCGGTGGAAAAATTCTGTTCACATACAATGAACAGAAAGTTTTTTCCAAGGAGACGGTAGAGCCAGAGACGTGACATCAGGCAGAGAGTGAGCCATGGAAATGTCCAGGGACCAGCATTCTGGGCAGAGGGAACAGCAGTGCAAAGGCCCTGGGGTAGAAAAGGGCCTGGTAGGGAGTGAAGGAAGGGGTTGCTGTACGAGGGCAGAGAGGTAACAAGAGGCCAGGTCTTTGGGGCCCTGCAGGCCATGGCAAGGGGTTCGCTTTTACTCCGATGGGAAGCCGCTGGAGGGGTCTGAGCAGAGGCCTGGCAGACTGTGACCCTGACAGCTATTTTTAGTCACCAATTTTTTTCCAGCTGCAGTGGACTCAGTGTGTCTACCAGACTCAGAGGTCGGTTGAACCCAAGTCCAGCTCACCCTCCACACCGGCTCTGTTGGTCTCTCCCGCCCCCCGAGTCCTCCCAGGGAGGCACTCCAAACCCTCACCCTGGCAGGTAGAGCCAGCGACACCATGCCTACTTCCTCCTTGCTCTCAGAGCCCCGTCACCAACGGAACCCTTTGTCCCTTGCAGAATTCCAGCTTCCCGTGACTGAACCTGACATCAACAACAGGCTGGAGTCCTTGTGCCTCAGTATGACCGAGCACGCCCTGGGAGGTGAGTGCATCCTCCCCGCATGGCACTGCACACCTGGGAGAACTCCCAGCCACGTGCCATCCTCCACAGCTCGGGAGAGAGGGAAGGGCACAGGCCGAGGAGGCAGGGGACAGGGAGGGAGAGGGAGAGTGGCTGCAGGGTGCTGTCGGACCCTCGTCAAGCCTAGCCATACACAGTGGCCACCAGCGCCCTTGCTCCTCCTTCTCTGGGAGGTGCCTCGGGGCCCCGGAGACTGAGGCTGCCCTCTTTCCCCAGAGGCTCCACCCCCCAGGGCACACTGGAGTCCCAGCCCCGCAGCTGTCCTAGCCCAGTGCAGGTGCTGGAGGAGCCAGGAACACAAGACGTGGCTTTTAGTGGAAACATTCCCCCACAGCACTGGATTCCTCCCTTCTCGGCACTAGATCCCCCAGTCTGGTCCAAGTGTATCCCAACTTGCTCTAAAAATAGAATTTCTGAAACCAAAATCCCTCCTTGTTTTTACATCTCCCTGTTCCAATGGCTTCCACGACGCCCAGAGCCCCAAGCAGTCCGAGGCGTCCTTCGCAGTGTGACAGGGACGGTCTAGTTGGATGCGCCAGTGGTGTGCAGGGCTTCAGCCCCTGGAGGAGCTCCCAGAAGCAGCTGGGTCGTCCCACTGTGTGTTTGGTCTGCAGCCCTGCATTGTCACAACAGCCCTGAGAGGCCTTCAGTGCCCTCCTGGTACTAAACGGGTGCCTTCCTCTGGCCTGGACTCACTGCCAGCCCTGGGGATGTTTGGCAGACAGAGGAGAGACGTCCGCCCCTTCCTGCCAACCTCCAGGGAGGCTGTGAGTCATGGAGATTGAGACAGGCCTCCTGTGACCCTTCCCAACAGCCCTGTCCGGTCTGGACGAGCTCACCCACCGCAGAGCCAGAAACGGGTACATGGAGAGGCACAATTTGTGCTAGCCCAGCAGCAGCAGAAAGAAAGGCTGTCATAAGCCACTGCTCCAGAGAGCTTTGTCCTCCTGACCAGGGGTGTTTAGATTTTCAGTCTCTACAAACACAGACTTATCCTGAAACCAAATAGGACAAAGGTAAATGCTCTGTGTGGAGCAGAGTACAGGCTGGGACTGCACCCACCTGAACTCACCCATGCAAGGTTCTCCATAGCCTGGAGAAAGCCTCTGCTCAGTACCAGAAGGGAGCTAGCTGAAGGCCTCCCAGGGCTGCTGAGCAGACAGACGGTGGGGTGCACCGCTCCCTCAGTGACCCTCCGCTGGGGTTCCGGGGAACCCCATTTGCAAACACCACTCTCTCCCTTGGCCATTCAGTTCAGATCTTAGGAGCTTTGCAGCACCACTGGTTGACTCCTGGTACCTCTGCGTGTGGTGCCACCAGCTCCTCTTCTCCAGGTAACCGAGGAGATTGGGTCAGCACCCTGACAGCCCCTGAGGAGTAATGGGAAACAACCCAAAGGTCCATCAGCAGATGAATATGGATGGACAAGATGCGCTATAGCCACACAGTGGAATGTCATTCAGCCTTGGAAGGGAATGAAGTAATGTTACATGGCTGTGAAAGCATTATGCTAATGGGTGAAAAAGCCAGACACAAAACGCCACACCGTGTATGATTCCCTTAATGTGACATGTCCAGAATCGGCAAACCTACAGAGACAGAAGGCAGATCAGTGGCTGCCAGGGTTTGGAGGGAGGTGGGAATGGAGAGTGGCTGCTAATGGGCACCAGATTTCTTTTGGGGGTGACAGAATAGTCTGGAATTAGATGGTGGTGATGGCTGTGCAACTCTTGTGAATATGCTCAAAACCACTGAATTGTACACTTTAAAAGGGTGACATTTGTGGTGTGCAAATTATATCTCAATTTTGTCCTAAACGGAAGGCTTCCGGACCTGAGCCTTCAACCCAAGCTCAGCCCCCTGTAGGCAGCCCAGGTGCCCTCCCACCTGACACCTGACAGGCGCTGGCTTGCAGGGCGACTCCACTGAGTCCTGCATTGCCTGTGAGAGTCAGCCAGGAGGACTGACCTCCCCCAGGGCTTGACAGATCTCAGGTAATTGGTGTGTTGGAAGCTCTTTATCAATCTGCTAAGTACTGACATCATCATCATCATTAATAGCAGTAATGCCAAATGCTCTTTATTAAAGGGAGGTCTTCATTGAAAGACTTCATTTTTAGCCTGTCCTTCTATTTTTACAGGAAACATCTGTGAACTGGTTTCTTTGCTAATGTTTTCATCTTGTTAATCTCCTAAGCCTTTTTATTGCTGTGTGTTTTTCTCAATAATCCTCTCTGGTGGGAAGTCTCATAAGCAGTTTCCTGAGCAGGGAATGCAAATTAGGTTCAGGGTGGCCCAGTTGGGTGCGGTGGCAGCGGTGTGCCCTCCCACTGTGACAGCACCTTTCGGCTGGCCGACCCCTGCCAGGTGCCAACGGAGATGACTTTGCTGGGGACAGAATTTCTGCCAGTGAGTGAAGTTATCTTACACGAGGACGAATGACCAGGGAGAGGAAAGCAGAGCAGTAAAAGATGTTCCTCTCCTTGCATCTCAGGAAAAGAGGGGGAGAGGTGTCCAAGTTCCTAGGACACCACATCCCAGGATGGCCATTCTAATGGGGCTGCTCCCCGGGCCACAAGCCTTGGGGCCTATCCTTTTGTGCTGGCATCTCTGCTCTTTCAGTCTCCTCCAGTAACTGCTGCCCTCTCGGTGTTGGTCTAAGCTACTTTTCCCTAGCCTTCCCTATCCATCTCTTCTTTTCTCTCCCCAGGCCCCTCCGACAGAACCGGTGAGGAAGCCCAGGGGGTGGGTTGCCTCTGCCATCTTGGTTTGTGAGTCTTTATTTAAGGCTTTCATCTGGCTCTGCTGGGCTTGCTCCTGTCTGGTGGCCCCAGGTGTTCAGGGAGACTCAGTACCAGCAGAATGAGTCTGCGAGGCTCCGCCCGGCAGAATGGCATCCATAGTGAATCAAACCATAAAGAGGAATGCACGGTCCATCCTTGGATGTTCTGGGGTTTGTGCTTCACCTGATCCCATTGTCATTCCTCCTCACCTTCTCTCCTCACTTCTCCTTGGGACTTAAAGCTCCACTTATAGCCGATATAAGTACAAATGGGGAAAGGCTCCACTTTCTCAAGACATTATTCTGCCTTTCATTTGAAATTTGCCATAGTAATTATAAAACCTATGATGGTTGCATGTGAATGGTGCCCCTTTGAGTTGTGCAGTGCACAACCCGCACAACTGTAAATGGTGAGTCTGGACTTAACCTACTGGTCATTTCCCTGCAGGTGAATACCGACCAATCACCCTTGGAGGATGAGGTATAGGGTGAGAATTCTGTGGAAATGCAACTTGGGGCTGGGTTAGTTGAGATTTTCTTGTTTTCAGCTCCTCACTTCAACAACTATGAAAGGTTGACATTAATGAATGGACGAGTGAGGCCCAGCAAGAGTGTGCACTGCGCTTCTACAGACGAGGGAGTGGCCTCTGCACCCTCACCCCACCCACACATGTGTGTGTGCACACATACACACACTCACTGTTCTCCCACAGCCAGTTACCACTGCTGAGCCACCACTCAAGAGGCTACGGTTGACATGCGTGGAAGGCGGGAAGAGGTGATTCATTCACATCTGGGGACCTCTAGGATTGATCATCTGAAACAACAGATGCTCTCAGGGGCCATTTGCTTCCCTTCTTTAAAATCTCTCAAAAAATCATGTAGAACTTTACACACACACACACACACACACACACACACACACACACACGAGTACAAGTAAAACTGGGGAAATCTGTAAGATGGGTAGATTACATCAATGTCACTGTCTTGGTGGTAATACTATACTATACTTTTGCAAAATGTTACCTTAGGGGCAAACTCAGAAACAGGGTGCTCTTTCTTATGTGGACCGACAGTGATCTCATTCAAAATCTGAATGAAAGAAACATTCTCCCTCCAAGTCCCTGCTGGCAAGATGCCAGCCTGGCAGCACCCATGCGGTGGCCAGGAGACCCCTGCAGTGGGCTCAGTGCTCCCCTGTATCACTGAGGTCCTCCAGCTTTCCCTGGAACAGTCGGCCACGCCCCTCTCACATCTGAGCTCTGCCCACTGCATCTAGATGCACCTCTGCTAGACGGGCCTTGTGATGCGGAGGTTTAGACCAAGACACATCTACTGACATGTGGACGTCAGCGAAACCAGGGAGGCATCCTGCATCCCATCCTGGCCTTCATTTAGTGGTCACTGAACATAGTCATTTCTGCCTCCTATGACTAATCCATGCCTCTCTCTGCTCACTGGAGAAACTCTAGCATGGACCTCTTAACTGGTTCACCTGCCACCAGCCATGCCAGAGAAACCATTCTGAAGTCAAATCTGGTTACTCTACCACTTATAACTCCCCAGTTACCTATGTCCAAGCTCCTGTTAATAGTACACGAGACCCTTATGGTCTGATTCTGGGGACTCTCCCACAGTCCCGTGTGAAAAGGGGGTGGGCAGCCGTCGGCTCCCTCTGTGGTCTGGCTCACTCATGGCCTCTCCTCTCTGACAGCCATGTCCCCCACTTTCTCTATAGCCTGGTTTCACCGATTCTCCATAACACCGACATGGCATATGCTGGGTGGCCTCAGCACTCTTCCTTGTCCACTGGATCTTTCAGTTCCAGGTGCCAAAAAATATCTCACCCTGGTGTCTCTGCCCCCAATCAGATTCTTTTTTTTTTTTTTTTTTTTGCGG
>NW_006770037.1:2751358-2817902 GCF_000442215.2 Lipotes vexillifer
GTCCCCTGCATCGGCAGGCGGACTCTCAACCACTGGGCCACCAGGGAAGCCCCCGATCAGATTCTTGAGACAGAGAATCTGGATCAGTTTGGGTCAGCTGCATCGCTCTGGTCTGCTCAGCTGTCATCAGAGATCACAGTCACCACCACTCATCCCCGGCCTTTCAGCAGGGACTCAGGGGGAAAGGGAGATGCTCCCAAAGAAAGGGACATGAGCTGGACAGGTCCACCTGCATGTGTATTGCAAAACCTAGCTGGCTCTCTGCCGTATCTCCTGCCACTCCTCCTGTCCTTCAGCCTAAACCTCCAGCCCGCCCCCCAGGCCCACCATTTGATGAGCAGCATCACACCTGTACATGAGCTGTATGCCCTCCCCACCCTAATACTCTCCTGCCTCCTCTTTTCTTCTCCTACCAGACCATCTACAAAGTCATTTTCTTTCTCTGTGAAACCATCCTTGACTTCCAAGGGCAACCTAAACACTCCTTCCCCCATGTCACTGCTGTGCCTGGTACATACTCCATTACAGCAACCATCCCTCATGTGTCATTGTCAGTTTACATGTCTGTGTCCTGTCTAGGATATATATATACTTGGACTAAGTGTGAGGATTAGGTCTTTTCATCTTGGTTTCCAGGCTCAGTATGGCTCCTGGCAAAAATAGCTATGTTGAGTGGGTGGGTGTGTAAAGAAGGAGTGAATGGATAGATGGATGAATTTAACCCTTATCTGTCCTCAGAGACTGGGAGGTCCAACATGCATGACGCTGGAATCGGTGGGCATGAATGGAATTGCTTTGCTCACCTGTGCCCATTGTGTCCTCCTTTCTCTCCCAGACGGGGTTGACCGGACCTCCACAATCTAGAGCTGAAGATAAGAGTGACCGCGCTGGCCGTGAAATCGACTGCTGCGGGTCCAGTGTTAGCCATCTTCAGGGTTGCACAGAATCCTCCAAGATACTTTGCAGCCTTTTTTTTTTTCCCCCTGGTCCCTCTCCCATTTTGATTTTGTGAGAGCGTAGGTCGTCCTTGTAAACATATCAGTAGACCTGGGACTGGTTGTTTTGTCATTTGTTTCTGTCGTGGGATGGCTTGGTGTGGGGCATGGGGAGGGATCTCTAAGGGAAACATAGGACTGGGAACGGGTGGAGGGAATGCAAGTGGCTTCTTGGATGGAAATGAGGGGGGGAAAAAAAGAGGGTACCGCTTGGAAAGAGATGAGAGACTTGGGAGGGAGGCAGAAGCCCCAGCCCTTGGGAGCCTTCTCAGAAGCCTGCCTTCAGAGTCAGGCCCCAGGAGGAAAGCACAGATGCCTGTGACCAAAGCACAACGGCGGCTCGCTCTTTTATGTCTCCCCTGATTGGATTCCCTGAGGCCCCTGCTTGAAATCCAGCGGCAGAAGTCCACATGGCAACGGGGTCAGGAAGGGAGAAATTCCCTCCAACAAAATTTCAGATAAACTTTGATTTGTGTATTGTTTACATAACAATTTTAAAGGGTACATAATGTGTAAAGAGTTGGGATAGAACTTTTCTTCATACTATGGTTTTTGTAAAGAATTTGTTGCTATGGATTCATTTTTTCCCTCTATTTTTATAATAGCAGCAGGGTTGTCTTTTTAAATGGCTGCCAAGCTCTGCTTCTCGGGAAGACGGAGCTGTCACGTAGGCCTGAGTTGTGTCTCCCACCTGTGGGTGGGAGAAGTGTGTAGGTGGAGTTGAGGATGTGGCTGGAGTGGGCGGAGCACTGGGAAGGGCGCCACCATGTGATCGGTTATGGGATTGCGCGCAGTCACCTAGAGAGTCTAAAGGAATCCTGCCGCCCTTTCTATGCTGGATTTGCTTCTCACCCGGAGAACCTCTTTCTCCCCACCCTACTATGGGGTGTCATCCTATCACTCCTGGCCTCGCTCCACACACACACACACACACACACACACACACAGGTGGGTACAAGTTTCACTGGAGGAAAAAAGGCAAGGATGGGTATTTTTCCCTAGCAAGAGGCCTTAATACCCAGATAATAAGCTCAAAAGGCCGCTTTTGGGGGGTTGCTCGCAGGAACCCCAGCCTGGGGGCTGCAGCCCCTTGGCTCGCTCACCGCTGAGGAAGAGGAGGAAAAGAGCAAGGTCTGGCAACAGTGTATAAACGGTCAGTCAGCAAGTGGCAGAGAGAGCTGCGGGGAGACGTCCCAGGTGGGCAGTGGAAGATGTGAGAAAGGTCGACTTCGTGATGGAAATGATGATTCTATCACGTACGACAGGGATTTGCTGTGTTGTCGGCTGATTTATCCACCCACATGGAAGGGAGACAAAGCTACTACTTACATGGTGAGAGATTAACAAACTACGCTACCAAAAAGTAATAGCTCTATTTCTTAAGGGCAAGAAAGACTACGTTTGGAATTTGATGCAATAGAGGGTATTAGAGGAAATCCAAGAGGAGCTGTGCTCTGCGCTGGAAAATTGGGTTGTGTAAATGATGGTGTGACAGCTCAGCCAGAGGCGAGATCAGGGAGATGGTAGGAGGCCTGTTTATTGAATGGGTGTCTGGTACCATTTTGGGGGTTTGTTTTTTAGCAAAGTCAGAGTCGAAATTAAAGAGATCAGACCATGAAAATCACCGCGTTTGCTTGGGGTTATTTTTTAAAATAATGAAGTAAATACAATTTAAAAGGCCTTAATGAAATCCAAACAGCTTTCTTCTACCTTCAAGATTGAAAATGTACACCCAACACAGCCTTGGATGTTGTGAAGCTTGCAAAGTCTTCTTAAGGTCTAAAATGTGGGAACATCTTAACCACAGAGAGCCTTTAGCAAGCAAAGAACACTTGAATCCACAACATCCTGCACTGCATTTAAAAAGAAGGGGGGGGGCTCCCCATGGGTGATTATGTTCTAAAGATGCAAATTCATTTGCAGAAAGAGGCAGCATGTTTTAGTTGATATTTTTTAACCAAGTGCCATTAACATTCATCCTCCACTCCCCTTTTCTAAGCAAGCTTAGGGTTACTTGGGGAATGTGTTGGGATGGACAATCGTGTGAGCCAGGAAGGACAAGTCAAAGATGTTGAAGGCCAAAGGCAAGACCAGAGGGTTTGCGAAGGTGTTTTTTGGATGCTAAGAACGTTAATGGAAGAAAAAAACAATGGTATAACACATCTTGTGGAGAAATTAAAAAGCATTCAGATCTGCTGCAAAACACGTATATCCATAAACACTCCGGTTGTTCAGAAAACAGATTGTGAACACAATCACATTAGCATGAATCCTTTAAAAGGATGAAGACCTTAAAGTATTTGCAAATCTGAATTTCTATTTATTCCTTCACTGAATATAGAAACAATGGTTATCTGATTATTAGAGATATTATTTTGGATATGTTACTTATTAACTTGCTATGGCTGGTAACCATGATAAAGTCTGTTATTAATAACAACATATTCTTTTTTTAAAAGAAAAGCTTATTTTTCATTGACTGTGTATAGATTTATCTACTTAGTTGTGTTTTGCTCTTAGTGTTTTAATTTTTTTTTAAGTTGACTGTTCTGATAAATTTTAGGCGCCTGTCCCCACCTTGTTTTGAGTCCTGTGTTGACTGCAGGTATACAGCTCAATCTAAAAATCCTAAAGCAAAAGAACTTTATTTATAAAAAAAAAAAAAAATCAAACAGTTGCATGCATATAAGGCTGTGAAGTCGGATATTTAGTAATAAAGCGGCAGTGCCTTTTTTTGTATTTACCCATTGACCCCCAAATGCAACTGTTTTATATTAAGTAAATAGTAAACATTAAAAATCTCAGAGTAAAATCTATTTCACTACATGGGTTTTTTTTCTCCCCTTGTTCTGATTTAAGCAGTGTGTATTTGACATCTCTACATTGTCCCAGGGACAGTGGTGTTCTACGATATTGTTATCATGTATGATGTTTTATTGGTGCTTTTTATTCATAGTGGTTTCTTACCAGAAACAGTAGGAAGACACACATGAACTGTGTACAAGAAATGAAACATTGCTGCTGATATGTTTTGTTTTGTTTTCCACATGCTTTTTGAGTTTCACTTTTTAAACCAAGGGCCAGCAAGCAAAATAAATGCCCTGAAGAGGGCGGCTGTTTGCACCAAGCTCTCCAATGCTGTGTATTGACGGTCCCTTTTTGGTACTCAGGATTGGAGCTAGAGCTGGGCCCCCTCTCCCATTCATTTGAAGAGACACTGAGGGAAACAAGGTTTTCTTTTGAGGTGTCGTTGGCTGCCTTTTACGGAATGGGAGCCTTCTCTGGGTCTTCTGTTCTTCTGCCCCTCTTGTAGCTACTGCCAGTGCAAGGTTTGCAGATGCACGTTCCCCCTCTGGAACCGGGATCTCCCTGAGAGCCTGGCCTGGGGGCTGAGCTGGGTTGAATGCATAGGCGCACAACCAGAAGGGCAGCGAGGGGAGGAGAAAGCAGCCCCCATCTCGGTGGCCCTCTGGGGATGTCTTGGGCAGGTGGCCCCAGCTTGGGTGCAGGGAAGCAGCCTAACCAAGGCGTTCAGGTGTGCCTGTTACAAGAAGGCCCTGGGGAAGGATAATTTGCACATGGGGCTGTGATAACACTAATGTTGATTTTTTGTTTTACAAGTCATCAGAGATGTTTGCAAAGTGAGTTTTATTTTTTTGTAATTCCTTTATCTTTACTTAAAGGTGAATGTGTATTCCTCTGGGAGGAATAGGAAGAAAACAGGAATGTTAATAATGTCAAACAGAAGACTTCCTCCCTTATTAATATATAACCCTCATGTATTTATGCCTAATGTAAGCTGACTTTTAAAAAGCTTTCTTTTGTTGCATGCCCCGTGCAGACATCCCTATTGTACATGCATGCCTTTCGTCCTGTTTTCCTGTATAAAGTTAGCGAACAAAGAACTATTTTTGCCTAGTTCATGTTGCCAAGCAATGCATATTTTTAAAATTTGTCATATATGGAGATAGCATGTTTGTTACATGTAAAAGCTTTACTGATATACAGATATACTAATGTTTGAAGAAGCTGTTCTTTGCAAGAGTACAGTTTTCAAATGTTACCAGTGAAACACCCTTGTGGTTTAAACTTGCTACAATGTATTTATTACTCATTTCCTCCCATGTAACTAAGAATCATGGCTATATTTCATATCAACGTTATATTGAAAGTGAAGGGAAATGATTAATACAAGGTTTTGTAACACTGGTGTGTGTCTTTTTTCATTGTCGTCAATATGATCGATTAGAAAACAAGAACTGAATCTTAGAAGTAAGCCAGCCTGACATCCCGTAAACTGTTCCCCCCTGACCATTCTATGAAAACTGTGTCTTCCAACCATGAGCTACTTTTTTTTAACAAAAAGGTAGGGAGAGAGGTGTAAAATTTTATGCAGCTTGATCTGTGCCCAGAGTAACCAATAAATGTATCACCTGACTTAGGGGCATGTTTCTAAATAAAAACTCTAACCTTGCAGGTGGTACTGTTTATAGCTTGCTCTCCACCCTCAGTGCCTTTGAAATCATATTTTACCCCTTCACCACAGCATAAACAGTAGCCTCCTTGGAGCCTTGGGGTTTTCAATACACATGGCTTGAATCTTATTTTAATACTTCTAATTCCAGTAAGATATATACATTAATATAAATTCTAAATAATGTATCAGTTAAGCATATGGTTGGAGAGACAAACCTGGGTTTGAATTCGGCTCCAGCATTCTCTGGCTGTGTGATCTTGAGCAAGTTACTTAACCTCTCTGAGCCTTGGGTTTGGTTTGGGTTTTGGCCTATGACACTCAAGGTTTGTGTAGTTAAAACTCTAGTCCAAAAAATAAAAGAAAGAAAGAAAGGTAAAGACAAAATAAAACATAGGATACAGAGGTTATTACCACCAAAACCTAGCAACCTGAGATTTCTCTGAGGCAACCACAGCTTAACATTGTGACAGTGACCACCTGGTGACTGCCTTTCCACCAGGCTCAAGCTGCTCAAGAGACTGACAAAATCCAAAATGATCCCTGGAAAAGTGAAGAAATGCCTCGTAAGCTGAGACATTAAATGAAATTCCTCCTACAGTTAAATTCCCATAACCCAAGTGAGCTCTATCTCGGTATTCTGAGAGGAGAGGATAGTGTACAAGAGAAAAGTTGAGCCTCACTTTTGAAATGTGTGGAATGAGGGGAGATAAGAGAGTTGTGAGATTAGAGGGACCATAAAGGGCTCAGCACGGTGCCCAAAACGGGGTTAGTTAGCAATTTTTTTTTTTTTTTGCGGTACGCGGGCCTCTCACTGTTGTGGCCTCTCCCGTTGCGGAGCACAGGCTCCAGACGCACAGGCTCAGCGGCCACAGCTCACGGGCCCAGCAGCTCCGCGGCATGTGGGATCCTCCCGGACCGGGGCACGAACACGTGTCCCCTGCATCGGCAGGCGGACTCTCAACAATTGCACCACCAGGGAAGCCCTGCAATTTTTATCAGTAGAGCTGTAGCTCTTTGTCAGCCATCTTTGTAATGGAATGTTCAATCCTAGAGAAAAGGTTACTCCTGTAGTAAAGTTTTCAGGACTCCCCCTAGCAGTCCCTCCCAAAAAGAGATTTAATTGCATTTATTGAAGGGGGATGAATATCTATATAGCGTACTGGCTCGGAAGAGGCTGCAATGGGTTTGAGCCAGGAATCCAGAAGGAGCACAGATGGGTACAATCAACTCATACTCTCCAAGCTAATGAGAATGGCGGCCCAGGGGAACAGAAAACGGGACCAAACTCCTGTGAAAGTACCTTGGTTTTGTCCCTTGAACAGTCACTACATCTATATGTAGCCCTGACTCCTGATCAGCCCAAGACCTATTGTCCCCAGGGGCTGAGGGAAGGGCCTAGGGATATCGAAAATCTCATCCATAACCAGAACCTAATCCTCTAGAAAGATGACCAGTCAGGGTGGATCTGGCCCCCCCAAAGCACAGTGTGTCAGCCCACACTTTGTCCAGGCCCCTTTTCCCAGTGAGCTGTGCTAGCACATCAAACTCAGGCACTGATCTCACAGATACCATTCCACAGGCTTCTACAAGCACTCTCATTTTCTATCTTCCATCCACACATCACAAAACTTGAAAACTACCCCTTCCCTAGGCATTTCAGCCTCTGGCTGCTTAACTGCAGCTCTAGGATGGCCTAGCTCACTCGGTGCTTCTCAAACCACCTGTGAATTTTAGTTGTAGGGGGTGGCTGTTTATTTCCAACCCACATAGTCTAATTCTTTTTTAAAATACAAGAAAAATAAAAGAAAAAAATCACAATCCCCCAATCTCATGCTAGATTCAAAAGACAAAATTATTTTGTCAGATTGCTAAAAAGTAGTCCTGTTCTGGCTCCCTAAGTTCTGGGATCAGCCTGCAAAATCAGACTGGGAGATTGCCCTCAGGATGAGATGGTGGAAATCCTGACGCCAACATCTCCCTCCCCTGGGCTAACAATGCCTGCAATACAGCAGAGGAGCAGCCATCACATCACATCTGAGAGATGCATAGACATTGGCTCAAGAACAGCAAGTGCTGGGACTTCCCTGGCTGTCCAGTGGTTAAGACTTCGCCTTCCAATGCCCGGGGTGCAGGTTCGATCTCTGGCTGGGGAACTAAGATCCCACGTGGCTCACGGCCAAAAAAACAGAACATAAAACAGAAGCAATATTGTAACAAATTCAAGAAAAGACTTTAAAAATGGCCCACATCAAAAAAAAAAAAATCTTTAAAAAAAGTGGCAAGTGCTTTGTTCACTGGGCATTTCTAAGAGCTAAAAAAGCAATCCTTGAGAAAGGGGACATGTCAGCAGGGAAGGAAAAGGAGGGTCCAGACGGTAATGGGACCGGTGGTGGGAGGTTAGAGCCCAAACCTAAAGGGCTTGGAAATGGGTCACGTGAAAGAGCACCGTTTCCATGGTAACTTTGAGCAGTGGTCTTCATGCTCCTCCTCTCAGTTTCTGGCCCAGTGTCTTGAGACCGGAGGGTGGCCCCTCTGTGTGTGGGGGGGCGGGGGGTGTCTGTCCATGCATTTGGGACACGGGTACATAGAGTAGGAAATGCGGGTGCCTGGGAAGTTGCAAACTTTGGCAAACATCAGCACGACATCTCAGTTATGACCAAGGGGCTCCGCCGGAGCGCGTGATCTTTCCCTGTCCTCCCGGGTGTCAGCCCACCAGCCTTGCCCAAGGGGCCCTTGTGCACAGACAGTGACTTCTCTGTGATATGAACCTGGCCATTTGATGACTGAGAATTTCCTCCAAGGAATATTTTTCATTCTTCAGTGGTTTCTACTTGAACTTTTAAAACCCACGGAGAAATATTTTGGCAACGTTATAAAGCTCAGACTTTATAAAAAGACAGCTTTGTGTTGACATTAGACTCAGAGAGCATGTTTTTAAATAGTGTGTTCCACAGTTTTTTGAGGTTTTATGTTTTTAAGTCCAATCCAGGAGAAACAAAATCGGAGCTTTGGTGAGGGAAACGGTCCCACCAGAGCTATTGGAACTCAAGACAGCTGAAAGGCTCCAGTTAAACCTCCCTGTGGGGACCACAGCCGGGACTGGGTGTCCCTGTTTGTGCCAACATCCTTGGGAGATAGTTCCAGTTTTCCATGCCATAAAATTCTAACAGGCTTGGAGTGAAGTCAGACGAACCTACAAAACCCCAAGATCAAATTTGTCCAATTGGACCTCTCCACTTTGCTTTCTGTTAAGCTTATCCCAGATCTGTTCACTGGGAAAAAGCTAAACATGGATTTCCAGTACCTCTACCTGACTGAGTCCCTTTTGGCATTGACCTATAACTGTGTTACTCATCCAAGATGGAATATGTCCAAAGACAGCAAATTGTGGATGAGAGAAATAAAATGCATACATGACATCATTTCCCTCCCTCCATTACCAAATGCGCATATCCAACCCGGGGCGGAGAAAACACACCCTATGTGCTTTCTTCTGTTCTGTGCTTTGGGGTCTAGATGGCTTCATCTCCTAACTGACTCCACTTTGCTCTCCTAAGACACAGAACCCAAGCCCTTGTTCACCTGCAGTCACTGCATTTATCCAGAGGTGCTTCCAAAGTGTTCAGATCCAACCCATCTCCCAGAAAAGGCTTCAGGAAACAGACCCCAGTTTTGCTGTCTTCCTCCTACAACAGGATTTCCTCGGGACCAGGTGCTGACCAGCTGCATGTCTGGAAACAGAGGATACTTTGCAGGGGACAAGCACCAAGGTACTTCTGGACCCAGTAGGTAAAGTCCAGTGACAGTGAGCCATCTGTCCTGTGCCACTCAGAGAAAACCTGAGATGCCCCATCAGGCCCCCTGGGGGGTCTTTTTAGTCTCTTAGCCTGAATGATATGAGCCCAGGGGTCAGGGTGTCCACAAGGGGGCAGCAGGGGAATAGGGTTGCTGCTCTCTTCCCAGCAGACGGAAGTCAAACACCCACCAAGCCTCCCAGCTTCCTCTGAAGACAGGAAGCAACCCCGATGAATAGTTCTGGGAGAGAGCCTGGGAGCATTCCAGATCTGGAGGCAAGAGAGAGCTTGTGAATCTGAGGAACAGAAATAAGTAAATGGACGACTGGAACAGAGAATGGGGAGTGGTGGGTTTAGGGGGCTGGGGACTAGCTGGCGCCAGTCGCAGAGTCATAAAGGGCCTTGTTAACTGTGGTGAAAAGTGCAGACTCCACCTTAACTACCGTAGCTGCCTTTGCCTGCCAGCAGTGTGATCACATATGAGGTTTTTGGTTTTGTAGAACAAAGAACCTAAGTGAAAAGCCTCCCTCCTGCCCCAGGCCCTCAGCACACCCCACCCCCAGGCATTCAGAGTTAGTTTCTTCTGTAGCCACCAAGTTATATTTTATACATTTACAAACACTGATATATTTTCTCTCTTTTTACAAACAAAAGAGCACAATGCGCACAGTGTTTGTCATTGTGTGCTATTTTTCTTTTTTTCCGCTTAGATCAGTTTTGGAAACCACTCTCTATCATTGCCTCATACTTTCTGATGACTGCTCAGGGCTCGAGTCTCTGGGCTAGTGGGATTTCACCAGTCCTGTGCTGATGGGCACTCACGCTGCCTTCATTCTTTCTGTTACAGGCACTGCTATGATGAAATACGTTGTACATGGGTTGTTTCACATATGTACAAGTGTTCCCACAAGTGGGAAAGTGGAATTGCTAGATTAAAGGGTATTATATCAGCGTTCTCCGGAGAAACACCAGTCAGATAGATAAATTACAGATAGATAGATGACAGATAGATAGATATGGGGGACTTATTGTAAGCAGTTACTCATTTGTAGGGGCTGGTAAGTCTGAAATCTGTAGGGAAGGTCAGAAGACTGGAAACTCAGGCAGGAACTCATGCTTCAGTCTTGAGGCAGAATTTCTCCTCCTAGAAACTTCAGTTTTTGCTCTTAAGACATTTAACTGATTGCATGAGGCCCACCTACATCATCAAGGGCACTCTTCTTTACTTGATGTCACCTGGCTATAGGTGCTGTTAACCACATCTACAAAATACCTTCACAGCAACACCTAGATTAGTGTTTGATTAAATAACTGGTACTAGAGCCTCGCCAAGCTGATAACAATCACATTTATCATTTTGTCATTTGGCTAACTTTTCCCAGGTTGTCTTCCATGGATTTATACATCTGGCAGCAATGGATGACAGTGCTTTATTTCTTACCCTCAGCAATTCCTATGTCACCAACTTAAAGAATATTTTCCAATCTAATGGGTGAAAAATAATATATGTCCTTTTCATTTGCATTTCACTTATTTGAGTGAGGGTGAGCATATTTTTATATGCTTAATAGTCATTCGTAATTTCCTTTGAACGGTCTGTCCATATATTTTCCCATTTTCTATCAAGTTGTTGGTCTTTTTCTAATAATTGGTAGAAGCTCTTTTTATATTGTGGAAATTACCTTTGGTCTGTGATATGAGTTAAAATACTTTTCCCAGTTTGTCTTTTTTTTTTTTTTTTTTGTTTGCGGCACGTGGGCCTCTCACTGTTGTGGCCTCTCCCGTTGTGGAGCACAGGCTCTGGACATGCAGGCCCAGCGGCCATGACTCACAGGCCCAGCCGCTCCGCGGCATGTGGGATCTTTCTGGACCGGTTTTTTTTTTTTTGCGGTACGTGGGCCTCTCACTGTTGCGGCCTCTCCCGTCGCGAAGCACAGGCTCCGGACGCGCAGCCTCAGCGGCCACGGCTCACGGGCCCAGCCGCTCCGCGGCACGTGGAGATCCTCCCAGACCGGGGCACGAATCCGCGTCCCCTGCATCGGCAGGCGGACTCTCAACCACTGCGCCACCAGGGAAGCCCTCCCAGTTTGTCTTTTGATTTTGCCTATAGTGATTGTTTCCATCGAGAATTTTTTTAATGCAGTTGAATTTCTTGATCCTTTCTTTTTTGGCTTCTGTATTTTGAATCTTATTTTAAAAGGCCCTTTTTGCTTTGAGATATACTATATTTTCCTCTGGTACTTTTATGGGTTCACTTTTTTACATTTATACATTTGAACCATTCCTTGTGTAAAGTATGAGGTAAGTATCCAATTTTATTTCTAGGCAAAGATGGCTACCCAGTTGTGCCTATGCTGTTTATTGAATAATCTATCTTTCCTCCACTGATTTGAAATGTCACTTTTGTAATATACCAACTTCCTCTGTGTATGTAGGTCTATTTCTAGACTTACTTTTTTTCTTTCCATTGATAAGTTTGTCTATTCATCTGCCAGCATCCCCACTGTTTTAATTATTACAACTTAAAAATTTGCTAATACCAACCTAGGTTTATATTTTAGAAAGATCACTCCAACTACATTCTGGAAAATGGATTTGAGGAGAGGCAGAGCGACGCTGGGGAGACCCACCAGGGGCTACTGCATTATTCAGACAACACACAAGCTTGAGTGAGTGGCGGGAGGGATAGGGAGAACTGGATGGATCTATGAGATTCTTAGCGGGCAGCAGCATCATGGTTAATGACGGACTGGATGTGGGGATTGAAAGGGAAATTGAAGAGTCCAGAATCCTCCCCAGTTTCTGACTAGGGCAGCTGGGCAGTTGAGGTTCCATTCACCACTGAAGGAGTGAGCTACAGGTAAGGGCAGCAGGTGGAATTTGTTATACTACTGGACCTACCTCATCGTTCAGGAAAAGTCACCTGGGAGAAATAATAACTAGCTGGTAGTTATGCAGAGACAATTGTGCTAAGCCAGTTAGGTTGGTATTAGCTTATCCCCACACTGCAGCCGAGGAAACTGATGCTCAGAGATGTCAAGCAACTTGTCCGAGGTCACAGAACTGTTATGGGGAAGAGCAGGGCAGGGGCTCAAGTCCAGGTCTGTCTACTCTCAAATCCTGCTAGGAGGGGACCATGGCTGGCTGTCAGGCTCCGAGATCTCCCCATGTGGGCACTTGCACTTAGGAGACTGCAGTGAATCTCCAGGCCTTTTCCTTCCAACATCTGTCACAGCCTGAGACACAGGCCACAGGTATAGGCAAGAGAATTCTATAAAATGACTGCCTCAAACATTGGTTAAAATATGGCCCCTGCTGGAGGACGAGGAGCCTTCACAGCTGTGGTGCTCAGCCTGGAACACATGCAGATCGCAGATCGCAGATCGCGTAGGGAGCTTCTCCAGCTGCTCAAGCTGATCCCACCTCCAGAGACTCTGACTTGGTCTGGGGCGTGGCCAGGGGGCGGGGATTTTAAGCTCCCAGGTAATTCTAATGAGCAGCCAAGGGTGAGACCCCACCCATTAAAGGGACCTGCTTCTCCTCTTTTACCGAAGTGGTCTGTGACCGCGCTTCTGCCTCTTTAGTAGATGAGGGTAGAAGGCAGCTGTCTCTATTCACTCATTAGAGAACTAAGCACCTGACCCATCACAGTCCTTGGGCGCCCTACCTATGGGAATCCTCTAGGCCCGGCAGAGTAAGCAGTGGGGTCTCAGCAGGCTCAGAGCCACTTCCCAAATTTCTCCCCCCACCCCCGACCGCCACTAACTTGCAGTTGTGCTTGCAATGCCTACCACAAAGACTCAATTTTGGAAATGACTTGTACTTTAATTAGGTTAATCCATGTTGTTTCTTGGGATATATAACACATTAGCCGAAGGATCCATCAGCCAGAAAATATCCATCTGATTATCCACGTATCTGTCAGCATAAGTTAGATTATGCTGCAGTAACAGACACCCCCAAAATGTCAGTGGCTTAAAACCACAAGGACTTATTTCTCACTGAGCAGTGCATCCATCCCAGCTCAGCAGGGGCCTCTACTCCACACAGCTCACCCTGGAACTGAGGCCGGCACAACTGCCACCACCCGGAGTGTTGATGTTTACCATGGCAGAGGAAAAGAAGGGTGAGGCTTCTACCAGAAGTGTCGCGGCCGTGTCACATGGCCACATCTGACTTCAAGGAAGCTGAGATGCACAGTCCTACCCTGCACCCAGGTGGGTAAGGTCCTGGGGTCCCTGTCTGGCCAATTCCCAACTGTTGGGGAATTTTATTTTTTTATTGAAGTATAATTGATGTACAATATTATGTAAGTTATGGGTGTACAACATAGTAATTCACAATTTTTAAAGATTATACTCCATTTATAGGTCTTATAAAATATTGGCTAAATTCCCTGTGTTGTATGATAATACCCTTTCCTCTCCCCACTGGTAACCACTAGTTTGTTTTTTATATCTGTGAGTTTGTTTCTTGTTTGTTTGTTATATTCACTAGTTGGTTGTAGTTTTTAGATTCCACATATAAGTGATATCACACAGTGTTTTTCTCTGACTTATTTCACTTGGTGTAATACCCTCCAAATTCATCCATGTTGTTGCAAACGGCAAAATTTCACTCCTTTTATGGCTGAGAAGTATTCCATTGTGTGTGTGTGTGTGTATATATAGATATATAGATATATATATAGATATATATATAGATATATATATAGATATATATGCCACATCTTCTTTATCCATTTATCTGTTGATGGACACTTAGGTTGCTTCCCTGTCTTGACAATTATAAATAATGCTGCCATGAACATCAGGATGTGTGTATCTTTTTGAATTATTGTTTTTGTTTTGTTTTTTGGACCTATACCTAGGAGTGGAATTGCTAGATCATATGGCAACTCTAGTTTTAGTTTCTTTTTTATAAATTTATTTATTTATCTTTGGCTGCATTGGGTCTTCATTGCTGCAAGCGGGCTTTCTCTAGTTGAGGCGAACGGGGGTACTCTTCATTGTGGCACGCAGGCTTCTCACTGCGGTGGCTTCTCGTTGCGGAGCATGGGCTCTACGCGCATGGGCTTCAGTAGCTGTGGCAGGTGGGCTCAGTAGTTGTGGCTGGCGGACTCTAGAGCACAGGCTCAGTAGTTGTGGTGCACGGGCTTAGTTGCTCCGCAGCATGTGGTATCTTCCCGAACCAGGGCTCGAACCCGTGTCCCCTGCATTGGCAGGCGGATTCTTAACCACTGTGCCACCAGGGAAGTCCCTATTTTTAGTTTTATGAGGAACCTCCATACTGTTTTCCACAGTGGCTGCACCAATTTACATTCCCACCAACAGTGTACAAGGGTTCCCTTTTCTCCACATCCTTGCCAACATTTGTTTGTTTTTTGTTCTTTTTATAAATTTATCTATTTTGGGCTGCGTTGGGTCTTCGTGGCTGCACGCGGGCTTTCTCTAGATGTGGCGAGCAGGGGCTACCCTTTGTTGTGGTGTGTGGGCTTCTAATTGTGGTGGTTTCTCTTGTTGCGGAGCACGGGCTCTAGGCATGCAGGCTTCAGTAGTTACGGAACGAGAGCTCAGTAGCTGTGGCTTGTGGGCCCTAGAGCGCAGGCTCAGTAGTTGTGGTGCATGGGCTTAGTTGCTCTGTGGCATGGGGGATCTTCCCAGACCAGGGATTGAACCCGTGTCCCCTGCATTGGCAGGTGGATTCTTAACCACTGAGCCACCAAGGAAGTCCCAACGTTTGTTATTTGTGTTCTTTTTGATGATAGCCATTCTGACAGGTGTGAGGTGATATCTCATTGTGATTTCAATTTGCATTTCTCTGATGATTAATGATGTTGAGCATCTTTTCATTTGCCTGTTGGCCATCTGCTTGTCTTCTTTGGAAAAATGTCTGCTTAGATCTTTTGTCCGTTTTTAATTGGGTTGTTTGTTTTTTGTTGTTGAGTTGTATGAGCTGTTTATGTATTTTGGATGTTAACCCTTTTCTGGTCATATCATTTGCAAATATTTTCTCCCATTCAGTAGATTGTCTTTTTGTTTTGTCAATGGTTTCCTTTGCTGTGCAAAAGCTTTTAAGTTTAGTTAGGTCCCATTTGTTTATTTTCACTTTTGTATCGTTCACTTTAGGAGAGAGATCCAAAAAATATAGCTATGATTTATGTCAAAGAGTGTTCTGCCTATGTTTTCATCTAGGAGTTTTATGGTTTCCAGTCTTACATTTAGGTCTTTAATCCATTTGGAGTTTATTTTTGTATATGGTGTTAAGAATGCTCTAATTTCGTTCTTTTACATGTAGCTGGATGCTTATTGAAGAGACTATCTTTTCTCCATTGTATATTCTTGCCTCCTTTGTCATAGATTAATTGACCATAAGTGTGTGGGTTTATTTCTGGGCTCTCTATTCTGTTCCAGTGACCTATGTGTCTGTTTTTGTGCCAGTACCACAGGTTTGCTTACTGTATCTTTGGAATATAGTCTGAAGTCAGGGACCATGATTCCTCCACCTCTGTTCTTTCCCAAGATTGTTTTGGCTATTTGGGTTCTTTTGTGTTTTCATACAAATTTTTAAATTATTTGTTCTAGTTCTGTGAAAAATGCCCTTGGTATTTTTCACAGAAATATTATGGTAAATGACCATATTACCCAAGGCAATATCTATAGATTGCCTTGGGTAATATGGTCATTTTAACAATATTAATTCTTCCAATCCAAGAACACAGAATATCTTTCCATCTGATAGTGTTGTCTTCAATTTCTTTCCCCAGTGTCTTACAGTTTTCTGGGTACAGGTCTTTTACCTCCTTAGGTAGGTTTATTTCTAGGTGATGGTAAATGGGATTGTTTCCTTAATTTCTCTTTCTAATAGTACCTGTTAGCGTATAGAAATACATCAGATTTCTATATATTAATTTGGTATCCTGCAACTTTACTGAATTCATTGATGAGCTCTAGTAGTTTTCTAGTGGTGTCTTTAGGATTTTCTATGTATAGTATCATGTCATCTGCAAACAGTGACAGTTTTACTTCTTCCTTTCCATTTGGTTTCCTTTTATTTGTTTTTACTCTCAGATTGTTGTGGCTAGGAGTTCCAAAACTATGTTGAATAAAAGTGGTGAGAGTGGGCATCCTTGTCTTGATCTTGATCATAGAGAGTATACTTACAGTTTTTCATCATTGAGTACGATGTTCGCTGTGGTTTTGGCATATATGGCCTTAATTATGTTGAGGTTTGTTCCCTCTATGCCCACTTTCTGAATAGTTTTTATCATGAATAAATGTTGAATTTTATGAAAAGCTTTTCCTGCATCTATTGAGATGATCATATGATTTTTTTCTTCAGTTTTGTTAATGTGGTGTATCACACTGATTGATTTGCAGATATTGAAGAATCCTTGCATCCTGGGATAAATCCCACTTGATCATGTGTATGATCCTTTCAGTGTATTGTTGGATTTGATTTGCTAGTATTTTGTTGAGGACTTTTGCATGAATGTTCATCAGTGATATTGGCCTATAATTTTCTTTTTTTGTGATATCTTTGTCTGGGTTTGGTATCAGGGTGATGGTGGCCTCATAGAGTACATTCAGAAGTGTTCCTCCCTCTGCAAATTTTTGGAATAGTTTCAAAAGGAGAAGTGTTAACTATTCTCTAAATGTTTGGTAAAATTAACCTGTGAAGCAATCTTGTTCTGGACTTTTGTTTGTTGGGAGTTTTTAAATTACTGATTCAATTTCAGTACTGGTAATTGTTCTGTTCATAGTTTCTATTTCTTCCTGGTTCAGTTTTGGGAGATTGTACCTTTCTAGGAATTTGTCCATTTCTTCTAGGTTGTCCATTTTATTGGTGTATAGTTGTTCATAGTAGTTTCTTATGATCCTTTGTATTTCTGTGGCATGAGTTGTAATTTCTCTTTTTCCATTTCTGATTTTATTGATGTGGGCCCTCTTTTTTTCTTGATGAGTCTAGCTAAAGGTTTATCAATTCTGTTTATATTTTCAAAGAACCAGCTCTTAGTTTCATTGATCTTTTCTATTGTTTTTTCAGTCTCTATTTCATTTATTTCTGCTCTGATCCTTATGATTTCTTTCCTTTAATTAACTTTGGGTTTTGTTTGTTCCTATTTCTCTAGTTGCTTTAGGTGTAATGTTAGGTTGTTTATTTGAGATTTTTCTTGGTTTCTGAGGTAGGATTGCAGTGCTACAAACTTCCCTCTTAGAACTGCTTTTGCTGTGTCCCATAGATTTTGGATCGTTGTGTTTTCATTTTTATTTGTCTCCAGGTATTTTTTAATTTCCCTTTGACTTCTTCAGTGACCCATTGGTTGTTAAGTAGCATATTGTTAATCCTCCACGTATTTGTGCTTTTGCAGTATTTTCCTTTTAGTTGACTTCTAGTCTTATAGCGTTGTGGTTGGAAAAGATGCTTGATATGATTTCAATTTTCTTAAATTTACTGAGGCTTGTTTTGTGGCCTAGCATGTGATCTATCCTGGAGAATGTTCCATGTGCACTTGAAAAGAATGTGTATTCTGCTGCTTTCAGATGGAATGTTTTCTATATATCTATTGAGTCCATCTGGTCTAATGTATCATTTAAGGCCAGTGTTTCCTTTTTTTTTTGTTGTTAAAAATTTGTTCAGTTTTTTTTTTAACATCTTTATTGGAGTATAATTGCTTCACAATGGTGTGTTAGTTTCTGCTTTATAACAAAGTGAATCAGTTATACATATACGTATATCCCCATATCTCTTCCCTCTTGCATCTCCCTCCCCCCCACCCTCCATATCCCACCCCTCTAGGTAGTCACAAAACACTGAGTTGATCTCCCTGTGCTATGCGGCTGCTTCCCACTAGCTATCTATTTTACATTTGGTAGTGTATATATGTCCATGCCACTCTCTCACTTTGTCCCAGCTTACCCTTCCCCCTCCTCGTATCCTCTAGTCCATTCTCTATAGGTCTGCGTCTTTATTCCCATCTTGCCCCTAGGTTCTTCATGACCATTTTGTTGTTGTTGTTGTTTTTTAGATTCCATATATATGTGTTAGCATACGGTATTTGTTTTTCTCTTTCTGACTTACTTCAAGGCCAGTGTTTCCTTATTGATTTTCTGTCCAGATGATCTTTCCATTGATGTAAGTGGGGTCCCCTACTATTATTGTGTTACTGTTGATTTCTCCCCATATGTCTGTTAATATTTCCTTTATATATTTAGGTACTCCTATGTTGGGTGCATATATACAATTGTTATATCTTCTTCTTGGATTTATCCCTTGATCATTAGGTAGTATCCTTCTTTGTCTCCTGTAACAGTCTTTATTTTAAAGTCTATTTTATTTGATAAAGGTATTGCTACCCCAGCTTTCTTTTGATTTTCTTTCCATCCCCTCACTTTCAGTCTGCGTATGTCTTTAGATCTGAAGTGAGTCTCTTGTAGGCAGCATATATATGGGTCTTGTTTTTGTATCTGTTCAGCCACTCCATGTCTTTTGACTGGAGCATTTAGTCCATTTACATTTAAAGTAATTATTGATATATATGTTCTTATTGCCATTTTGTTAATTGTTTGGGGGTTGTTTTTGTAGGTCTATTTTTGTTTCTTTCTTCTTCCTTTGTTCTCTTCTCTTGTGATTTTATGACTATCTTTAGTGTTATGTTTGGATTCCTTTTTCTCTCTCTCTCTGTGTATCTAGTATAGGTTTTTGGTGTGTGGTTACCATGAGGTTTTAAGTTGCTGATCTCTTAATCTCAAATGCATTTTAACAACCCCACATTTGTACTGTCCTTCCCTCATGATTACTGTTTTTGATATTATATTTTACATCTAATTGTTTTGGGTATCCCTTAACTGCTTATTGTGGATCTAGATGATTTTGCTACTTTTGTCTTTTAACCTTTCTACTAGCTTTGTGTGTGGAGGATTTCCTAACTTTACTGTATGTTTGCCTTTACCAATGGTCTTTTTCCTTCCATAATTTTTGTGTTTCTAGTTGTGGCCTTTTCTTTTTCACTTAGGGAAGTTCCTTAAACATTTCTTGTAAAGCTGATTTGGTGGTGCTGAAGTTTCAGCTTTTGCTTATCTGTAAAGTTTTTGATCTCTCCATCAAATCTGAATGAGAGCCTTCCCGGGTAGAGTATTCTTGACTGTAGGTGCTTCCCTTTCATCACTTTAAATATATCATGCCACTCCCTTCTAGCCTGCAGAGTTCTGGCTGAAAAGTCAGCTGATAGCCTTATGCGAATGCCCTTGTGTGTTATTTGTTGCTTTTCCCTTGCTGCTTTTAATATTCTCTCTTTATATTTAATATTTGTCATTTTAATTACTGTGTGTCTTGGTGTGTTCTTCTTTGGTTAATACTGTGTGGGAATCTCTGGGCTTCCTGGACTTGGATGTCTGTTTCCTTTCCCAAGTTAGGGAAGTTTTCAGCTATTATGTCTTCAAATATGTTTTCAACCCCTTTCTTTCTCCCTTCTCCTTCTGGAACCCCTATAATGCAAATATTTGTGCACTTGATGTTGTCCCAGAGGTCTCTTAAACTGTCCTCATTTCTTTTCATTCTTTTTTTTTCTGTTCAGCATCAGTGATTTCCACTACTCTGTCTTCCAGCTCACCGATCCATTCCTCTGTATCATTTAGTCTACTGTTGAGTCCTTCTAGCGTATTTTTTCATTTCAGTTATTGTATTCTTCATCTCTGTTTGATTGTTCTTTATATTTTCTAATTCTTTGTTGAAAACTTCTAACTTTTCACTCTGTGCATCCATTCTTCTCCTGAGTTCTTTAATCATCTTTACAATCACTACCCTAAATTCCTTCTTGGGTAGACTGCCTATCTCCACTTCACTTAGTTCTTCTTCTGGGGTTTTATCTTCTTCCTTCATCTGGATCATGTTCCTCTGTCACCTCATTTTGCCTAATTTGCTGTTGTATTTTTATGTATCTTGTAGGTTGGTTATGTTTCCCAACCTTGCAGAAGTGGCCTTTTGTAGGAGATGTCCTATGTTTCCCAGCAGCACACTCCCCTCGTCACCTGAGTTGTATGCCCTAAGGGTTCCCCCTACAAGGGCTGTGTGTGTCCTTCTGTTGTGGCGTGCTGACTATGTGGGTGGTCTGGTAGACTTGCTGGCCCCCATTCCGGTGGGTGGCCAGGCTCTGCCTCCTGTGGAGGCTGCCAGCTGCTGGTGGACAGGACCATGTCATGAGGTGGCTGACTACAGAACTCCAGGAGGTGGCTCCAGGGCTAGTGCTGGCTCAGTGATGGATGGAGTCAGGGTCCAAAAGACTCTGTTGTTGTTGCCTGCCCGCTGGCGGGTAGAGCCAGGTCCTGGGGTTAGTGCTGGCCTAAAGGTGGGCAGAGCCAAGTCCTGGTGTCTGGTTTCAGGGCCCAGGGGTCCCCGAGCTGGTGTCAGATTTCTGGGGGTGGGGTGGGGTGGTTCTTGACACAGTTGGGTACAGTGTCTGGGGTGTCTCAAAGCTTGTGTTGACCTTCTAGTGGGCAGGGTCAAGGCCTAGCTGCTCTCAGGGCAGGTTCTGGCCTGCTGGTGGGTAGACTGGGTTCACAAGTTGTGGGATAGTGATTTTCTTGAGTCTGGTGTCTGCCCCCTGATGGTTGAAGCTGGTAGAGGGGCTAAAGCAGGCTTCCTGGAGGGCTGGATCAGGGCCCAGGAGATTCTGGGGCTGGTGCCTACCCACTGTGGATGGAGCTGGGTCCTGGGCCCTCTGGTGGACCAGGCCATGTCCAGAGGTGGCTGTGGGCCTGGGGGTCCTAAGGAAGCTTGTCTGCTGATGAGTGGGGCTGTGTCCCCACCAGTTAGTTGCCTGAGGTGTCCCTGCACCAGCACCTACAGGCTGTAGGGCCAAGGCAAGGCTGGGTCCTGGGGTTAATAAGCTAGAGGGAGGATTCTACAATGGCACTTGCCAGCATCAGTGGCCATATGGTAGAAGCTCCCAAAATGGCTGCCACCAGTGTCTGTGTCCCCAGGGTGAGCTGCAGTTGCCTCCTGCCTCTCCAGGAGACTCTCCAGGATTAGCAGGTAGGTCTGACTCAGGCTCCTATCAAATTTCTTCTGCCCTGGGTCCCAGACCATGTGAGATTTTGTGTGTACCCTTTAAGAGTGAAGTCTCTATTTTGCCCAGCCCTCTGGGACTCCTGAAAGTAAGCCCTGCTGGCCTTCAAAGCCTAATGCTCTGGGGCCTCATCTTCTCAGTGCAGGACCTCCAGGCTGGGGAACCTGATGCGGGACTCAGACCTCTCACTCCTATGGGAGAACCTCTGCAATGTAATTATTCTCCAGGTTGTGGATCACCCATAGGTATAGGGGAATTGACTATATCGCGAGTCCATCCCTCCGACCTGTCTCACTGTGGTTCCTTCTCTATGTCTTTAGTTGTAGAGCATCTTTTCTGGTAGGGTCTGGTCTTTCTCATCAGTGGTTGTTCTGCAAATGGTTATGATTTTGGTGTGCCCATGAGAGGAGGTGAGCTCAGTGTCTTTCGACTTTGCCATCTTGGCTGATCTCCTGTTGAGGATTTATTTTTCCAAAAATATTTAATGAGGTAGCTGAGATCAAATATCAAATCCACAGCATGCACAAAGGTGGTTAATAAGTTCTCAGGCATTTTAAAATATATTTTTAAATGCAGACTATGACAGTGCCTAATAAATATTCATTCTTCCCAATTCCTCAAGAGGAATTGCAGAGTCCTCTGCAGAATGAGAGCAGCAAGAGTAGGTGAAGCCAGACAGGTGGAGAAAGGAGGGCGCTCTGGGGCATCCAGCTTTGGTGAAATGGAGTGCTCCCTAGGGAACTAAAATACAGTCGGCGCAAGAGAACAAACACCAAGTAGAACTCAGGGACATGATGGGCTGAGAACGGGCCTTGACTCCACGCTGTCAGGGACACTTTCATTAAGATTGAGGCAACACTGGGGACTTCCCTTGCAGTCTAGTGGTTAGGGCTCCGTGCTTCCACTGCAGGGGGCACAGGTTCTATCCCTGGTCAGGGAACTAAGATTCTGTATGCCTCACGGTGCAGCCAAAAATAAAAAAGAGAAATTGAGGCAATGGTCAGTGCAGCTCCCAATTCCCAGGGTGCCTGGAACTGCCCTCAGGAGGTAGTCGGGTCTCCTGCCATCTCCGCCACGAACACTTTGGCCACTGCTCAGCTGCTCAGCCCCAAGTTCTCTTCACTGTCTCCTCACTGGCACAGGCAAGTATAATCCTCCCCTCTGCCCAGGTGGGTGAGGTCCTAGGCTCCCTGATTGGCCAGTGTCCTTACCCCCCTGGGCACATTATCAAGACAAACTCTTGTCACTTTACCTAAGTTCACTGTCTCTCTTCGAGCTCTCAAAGTCTGGAGGAGCTTGAAGTGGCCTCATGGGACCAGGTGGTATCCTGACTGGCCGGTTGACCTCCTGTCCCAACCGTGGCACGCGGTGGAATCCCCAGACCTCAGAATCAGACCCAGCCTCACCTGTACTAAACTCCCCCTGGGCCCTGAGCAGCCCAATTTCTTTTATCACATGTCTCCAGCTGGGCTGCGGCCTGTGGATCGCTCCAGGTTCAAAGACTCCAAAGCAGAGGAATTTAATGCTATGAAAAGTGCTTTTATGAGCAGCGGTTCTCACCTTCCAGGCATATTTGAGGCAGCTCTGACTCAGTCTCCCATTCAAAGGTTGGATTCAATGGAGAGCCAGCAGGAAGCCGGCAACCTGACCGTTTGAGGGTCTGACCCAAAATATAAAATAAAAAGGAACAAGTGCTAGAGAGCAGAAGTGCCTGCAGCGGCCTCCTACCCACTTCCACTGGATATGCCGGGAGTGAAGAGGCTTCGGCTCAACCCCTCCCTGCAGCCAGCAGAGCCCCAGGAGGACGAGCTGCTTCCTACTTCCGCTCTGCCGCCGACAGAGGTGTGGGAGGTGCCTGGTGCCTACCGTGGTCTCAGATGTCCCTTCAGAGAAGGTGCCCACAGGACCCTGGCCCTGAGCCGGAAAGGGCCTCCAGCTCCCCCAGATGGGCCCCAAATCCCAACTTGGGCACATTTTCAAGACACTTTGCTCTTCGTATTTTTTTGAAGGGGGTATTCCTTGACCAGAACTCTGAGAAGATCTTAGGAACGCAGAAGCTTTGTGCCCATTTTGGAATCTAGTTTCTCTCACCTTGAAAATGGGATTACTCCCCGTCTGGGTACCTTGAAGAAAGTGCTGCAAGACTGAATAGACTGGCTTCAAATCCATGGGGCTTCAGAGCCCAATTTCCTGAGTTCAAGTCCCAGCTATGCCTCTTACCAGCTCTGTGTCCTTGGGGAAATTACTCTGCCTCTCTGTGCTTCCGTTTCTTTATCTGTGAAATACGGGTAATACCCAGTGGGGTTCTAAATACATAGTGAGGTAAATATTTAGTCCTCTGTTCAGAGGAACAAATGAGTTGATGTGTGCAGAGCACCTAGAACAGTGCCTGTCACATAGGTTGTGCTCTTATTGACTGTTAGTGGCTAACATTATTATCATTATTACAAACCCCAAGTGCGGTCCAGTTCAAGCCTGACCAGCCAATGGCAAGAGTCATAAGCTACAAAGTCAGAACTCAGGGCCGTTCCCAGCACTCTTCCCAGCCTAGAAAAGCCCACAAACCCAGGCATCCTATGGACTGACCATCTCTTCATTCCCCTTGGAATCTACAGCCGTGGCTGTAGGCTTAGAGACAGGAACTGTGAGCTCCCGCAATGATGCCACCCAGGGGCTGCTGAGAGAGAACGTCCTCTAGCCCCCTGTATCTCCTGTGAGCAGGCAGGTGGAGGCAAAGGGTGCTGACACAGCCTATTAAGTGCCCCGGCCAGTAAGGGCTGGGGGACATCATCCTGCAGAGGGAAGAACATTTGGAGTATGATGAACCTGGGACATGGCATTTTCTTGGGGATTCCTTCCTTCTCCTGTCTGGGCAGAGGTTGTTGACAAAGCCACAGGGAGGTAAGAAATGAGGAAGACTCAGAGCCAGGGAGAGGTCGTGGTCCAGGGTGGGATGGTGGGATCTGGGAACGTAAGGCATTCTGACTGCTGTGGGCAGAGAGGTGTGGGGCGGCTTGGTTGTTTCCGGGCAGACTCAACTTCCAGGCAGATGCTAACTGACCTGGAACTCACAACCCAGGGTCCTGCGCGCACACACACACACGTCATACACCTTGCAAGCTCATGCATGCACATACACACACACACACACACGTCATACACCTTGCAAGCACATACATGCACACACACACGTCATACACCTTGCGAGCACATGCATGCACATACACACACACACGTCATACACCTTGCGAGCCCACACACGCGCACACGCACACACACACACACACACACACACACACACACACACACACACATCCCCAGGGGTGTTACTCCAGTTCCTGCAGCACCTTGGTGACTAGAACCCCCCAGGCCTAAGTGAAACCAATCAGTGTATTCAGTGGACGTAAAAAGGAAGAAAAGCTCACCGTAAATCTTTTCCCTGGCAAACCTCCTGTCACATTCTGGTGGCTGAAGAAGTGGTTCCAGGAACAGGAGGGCAGGCAGCGCGGCAGCTGATGCCCTCTGGTGGACAGTCTTGGCTCAGCTGCCTGTACACGTGCTCGGGAGCAGCACAGCGCAAATCAACAGCACAACTCAAGTCAGCACACCTTTCTGTGCCTGATGGGGGTGCTGCAGAGAAGGCGAGGGCGAGAAAGAGGCGATGCTTGCTTCTGAGGTGCCCAGAGCCTCCCCATTCATGTCTCTCCTAGTCTGACTTGTTCTCCCCGCCCCGGCATCCGGATGGTAACAACTTAAACATAACCAGTAAACAATCATGGAAGCTCCTCTCACTGAATCCCCATTATGTCCACATCCTGCACAAGGTTCTTCTCATCCACCAGTTCTCACTGTGACTTTAATCTTATCTGATTTTACAGATGAGGCTCAGAGCATGTAAGCAACTTGCCCAGAGTCACACAGCCAGCCCATAAATACCAGAGAAATGCCAGAGATTTTATTTACATGTATTTATTTAAAATGCATACACATGGTGCAAAACTCAAATCTTACAAAGGAGTTCACAGTAAAAACACATCTCCCCCACCACTGTCCCCCCGGGTCACCACGCCAGAGACAACCTCCGTTTTTAGTTTCTTACAACTTGTCCACAAATATTCTATGCGTATCAAAGGAGTCCTTTTTAAAAAGCACAAAAGGTAGCATGCTATACGCTCTTTTCAACCTTGCCTTTTTCACTCAACAATATCACTGAAGGTCATTCTGAAGCAGTAAATGTATAGAGCTGACTCATTCTTTTCAGCAGAGTCTATTGTATGGAATAACCACAGGTCATTTAATTGCCCACGGACGGGCATTTTGATGTTGCCAGTCTCCTGCTATTACAAATACACCACAATGGGGACTTCCCCTGTGGCGCACTGGTTGAGAATCTGCCTGCCAATGCAGGGGACACGGGTTCGAGCCCCGGTCCTGGAAGATCCCACATGCTGTGGAGCAACTAAGCCCGTGCGCCACAACTACTGAGCCTGCACTCTAGAGCCCACGAGTCACAACTACCGAGTACGCGTGCCACAGCTACTGAAGCCCGCGTGCCTAGAGCCCGTGCTCTGCAACAACAGAAGCCATTGCCATGAGAAGCCCGCGCACTGCAATGAAGAGTAGCCCCTGCTCACCACAACTAGAGAAAGCCTGTGCACAACAACGAAGACCCAACGCAGCCAAAAGTAAAATAAATTCATAAGTGCATCCGTTCTTTAAAAAAAAAATACACCACAATGAACTTCCTTGCACGTATGCCCCTTTCACACAAGTGGAATTGCTGCGTCAAAGGATATGTGCATTTGTGATTTTGAGAGATGTCACTATCTTGCCTCCAGTATGGCTGTACCACCTGACCCCAGCCTCCACCACTGGCAGGGAATGGAACCCAAGGCCTCCTGACTCCACAGCCAAGGCTGTCTCTCCTACAGCATGCCCCTCCTCGACAAACCCTCAAAGTCACCAACTCGGACCTGCTGGACAGGCCCTAAACACCTTTGCCAGAGCTGTGCCAGGAGGCTCTCGTGAACCACCTTGGAAGCATGGGGTTCATGGAGGAAGGGAGCCTTCCTGGCTTTAAAGGTAGAATGTCCCTCCAGCCGTAGCTCTTGGACAGACATGGCCCTTTGGGGATGCACCTTGGTCTCCCCAAGCATCTAAAAGGAGGCAGAGAAGTGACCTTTATCCCCGGACATCAGAGTCACCAGCCCCTCCCTCGGCCACACTCTCCAAGGATCTGCACACACTCTGGCCCCTGCTGAGAGGAAGAGGCTCTGTTACCAGGGCATCTTTGAGACTTTGGCCTCACTGCACTGTCTTCCACATGGACGAGCCCGTCTTGCTGGATGCCTCTACCACCAAGCAGCATGCGCCTGTGAGGAGAGACGGCAAGAGAAGGCCCTGGCGACGCGCTGCCCCCTCGTGCAGCCTCCTTCACCAGCAAAGCTCCCTCTCCTCTCTCCCGGTTCCCCACTGGAATCCAGGGATACCTGGTGAGTCAAGGCCAAAGCAGTCTTACTGCTGAGGGGACTGGGAGGTGTGGGCAAGGACACCTTCACCAGCACAGACGACAGTCAACCAAGGAGATCCACACCATACACTTGGAGGGTTCCAGAAGGTGGGGAGGTGAAGCAAGAGTCCCAGCAGGCCCTGTGCAGCCCACCAGCCTTGGGGGCTCTGCGTGTCAGGGAAGCCCAGCTGGCTCCCACTCAGCACCTGGAAGAAGCCATGACTGGAGATCTGGGAGTGGAGGTGAGGCCTGGAAAGCTGCCTGGACGGGCTCCGGGATCTGGGGCAGGCGGTGAGCACAGCCTGGCACACTCACCTGGCACAGCAGCCACTGTCATTACTTGAAGCACACACCCCTGCCTGCTGACTGGGGCAATGCTGTCATCCTTAAAACACAGACAAGGAAACTACCCAGCCCTTTATACGGCAGAGCCACAAATCAAATCCCGGTTTTCTGACTGGACATTTGAAACCTAGGGTCATGTCAGGGAGCCCACAGAGTGACATCAGACCGGTAGCCCTCAAGAGACTATCCCCGATGGAACCCGGCATCAGCTGCCCTTTAGGTTAAAATACAAAATTTGTCTGAAAAATAACTAGAAGCCTTCGACTACAAGATGACAAGATTCCTGGGCCTAATACTCAGGGACCCTTGTGCAGTGCAAGTTGTCAGCCTGACTTTGTTCTATTTTCTCTTGTGATGTTTAAATGTTTCCATAATAAAAAGTAGAAGGAGGAGGAGGGAGTGTGCGGAGAGCTTGGTGAAATGCAGCGTCTCAGGCCCCTGCCCGGGGTTGCTGAGTGAAGCTGAGGGCGCAGGCATCTGCCCTCACAGACGCCCTGAGAAAGCTCAGTGTTGGAGCCCTGGAGCACCCCTGCAAAGGCCCGTCTGCTGTCAGCCGCCACTCAGGCTACACTCGGCGTCAGTGCCAGGAATGTGAACCGCCTCGGGCTCAGCCTTTGCCTGCTTGTCCCACATCACTGTCAAGATCACAATAAGAGTGGCAGCGTCTACGCACGGAGCCAGTTTAATCTTTATTAAAATCTTTTTTGCGCACGATGTTCCCAATTTGTTTCTTTGTTCCTGGTATCTGGAGTCGCACAGCTTCTGATGTTTGTCTTCGAGATGGAGCTAGTTTAAGGGACACAGTGTGGTGGTGGAAAGACGAATGCCAACTAGCAGGAAACATCCCCACAGCCGGGCTGCTGTGCCTGGTCACCTCCGGAGGCCTCGGCTCTGCCGCCAGCTTGGAGAGCCCCAAGGAGAGCTCTGGGCACGGCAGGCAGAGATGCGGGCAGCCCAGGCCTGGCCAGTATCACTGCTCCTGTGGTCAACTCAGAACTCAACTGAAAGTTAAATCTGATGAAAGCTGACTCAAACTTGTACCTAGAGTGGGGTCATCACTCTGGGCTCCCCTGGGCCCCGGAGCAAACAGAGGCCTTCAGGCTCCATGCACCTCCCCAACCCTTCAGCCAAACTTCTATCTCCTTATCTGCTTTATTTATTGAGGGTGTAGGTATGACCGTTTTTATTTTTTAAGGTTCTGCTTCTTAAAAATATATATCTACTTTTTAAAGTTTGAAAGAACTGACTTTGATATATGAGGAAGACCAGAAAATGTGGCCGAAGCGACTATAAAACCGAACAGGTGGGGACATCGAATGGGACAACCAGGCTGGAAAACAGTTGGCGGTTTCTTACAAAGTTAAGCACACATCTACCCCGTAATCCTTCCATTCTACTCCTATGTATTTGCCCAGCAAAATGAGCCAGTGATGAAGATTTGAGTCTGGACACCTCAAAAAATCCTCAGAAGTCCCTATCATCCAATAGGAGCCATGCGCCATTCCCCATTTCTGACCCGTGCATAGGCAAGATGACTTGGTCCCAGGCCTTGTGCAACCAGGTGGAAAGTACCTTCTCCCCATCTTCACATGCACAAGCACCAGGCTCAGAGGGTCAGGTCCAGCCAAGGTGGGGGAACTCCCCTGAGTTAACATCTTTCAAGGTGAGAGAGAGGACCATCACAGGACAATCCCTGTTGTGAAAGTAACCAGTTTCCAACTTGTCAACTATAAGCTATAAAGTAGCTTATAATAATAAGCATTTATAATAAACACAACAACAGACATGAAAACTGGCTTTTATTGACCCTCAGCAGGTTCCAAGAACTCTACAGATATCATCTGATTTAGTAATTCCAGCAATCCTGTAATGTATTATTCCTATTTTACAAATGAGGAAACTGAATCTCAGAGAGGTTAAGTAACTGGCCCAAGGTCACACAGCTGATAAGTAGCAGAGCCAAGAGTTTGAGGACAGCATCTGCTTTTTCAATTCTTGGGGTCCCTTGTGAGAAGTCACTTCTCTGCTGCCTTCAGTGTAGTTGGAGAGATTAATGAAATTCTCAAGGTCAAGTTTCCCATTTGACCTTTTATTTCGTGAATTCACAGGCTTGATTATTTTTCCATCAGCCCCCTCCAGAAGTAGAAAGAACCATAGCCCTTTCCCCTTAGGCTCTTGACCATGTCCCTGGCAAGGCCATGAAGGTGTAAAATAAGTATTGGTTGGAAACCTGCTTGGAGACAGGGAAACTGTCTAAGGATCCTAGGCTGCCTCCATCTGTGAAATCTAATATTCACGGTCATCATCATTGTCATTATAATAGTCAATATGCATTGAGTGCAAACTCCCTGTGCTAACTGCTCCTTTTTTTAAGGTATTAACTCAGTTAATCTTCACACAATTCCTTGAGATGGATACTATTATTATCTCATTCTACAAATGAGAACTAAGGGCTGGAGAGCTTAAATAACCTTCCAGAAACAGCAAAGACAACAGCTCTCAGGTGAAAGGATCTCTATTCTAGTTACATATACATCCTGGGGCAGAAAACAAGGTCTCAATGCCTACGAGGCGGAAGGAAGCTAAGCCTCCAATGGCATCTACTGTGGTCTGACTCTGTGATCCTCACCCTGCCATACGCAGCCCCCATGAGGACTGGGGGTCCATGCCCGACTCCTCAAACATGCACTGCCATGGCTTGGAAAACACACGTAGCTTCCGCAACATGCCTATTATAAAACTGCCCATCCCATGAGGCTGAGCAGTTGGTCAAATACCGACTGAAAAACTGAAATTAAATAACCCTGTGGAAAATATTCTATATTAGGAAGATCAAACCAGATCTACAAGAAAGCCCTATGAAAAACACAAAGCAGTTTCATGCTGATTAATAATAAATACTGGCACAGTGCTAAGTTTGACCAAATGCCTTCCAGGAGGCAGTTTTCCTCTCCATGGCAGCCAACTGTGTGTGCCACCCATCCTCCCAAAGCCTCTCCTCTGTGCACTCAACACCAAAAGACCCCCAAGTCCCTTGCCAGCAAGGAGGGCTGATGTACATCCCCGTCATGATGCTCTGATATTCTTAGTCTCATCCCCTTTGTGATGCGGACCCGTTGGTATGAGGTGGTTCCTGCTGGGTTTCCATCTCCTTTGTGATATGGGCCCTCAGGTGTGAGGTGGTTCCTGCTGGGTTCCTCATCCCCTGACCCTCAAAGAACTACGGAGAGTCCAGGATTATCACCTCAGAAGAGTTCAGAGCTTACCTGTGCCAGACCTGCTTTTTCCATGGTGAAAAGTCTTCATCCCCATGGCATTATGTCACCTTGCAGGGCCCTTTATGTCAGCCGACTATAGTTAGCTTTGGTCAAGTTACTTGAGTGTCATAACCCAACGTGAAAGATGCAATTTGAATTCTTCTCAGTTTCCAGCGCCTCAGAAACGAGAGGCATTCATGTTTAGTTCTCCTACAGGTTGCCTCTCCGAGCTTATTTATGACTATATTGGATTCTGATGGCAAGAAATTATACATAAAACCTCCATCCTCTTTCCCACATTCCGGGTAATGATGCAGTTTCTCTCATACCCCGGCAGCTCTTCTGGGAGCACTTGCCGGTTTGGGATGATGGAGGGGTCATTCTAGCCCAGGCTTCACGGGCGTGGCTCACACCACCTGCTTCGGCTGGAGGGAAACCAGTGTCCCCTCAGACTTCCCTGCCTCCCAGGCCTTGGCCACAGCCATTGCTTTTCTCCTCATAAACTCAGTTATTGGAACTGGGGGCAAAACACCTTGTGATTTTGCCATCCAGATCCATCCCTGGACCTTCTAACTAGAATGAGTTGCACTAAAGTCATTTTTGTATCATGAAAAGAGCGCAGAGTATCTACTTTTCCTCAAAGCCCAGCCACACCACCCCAGGACTGCTTGTTCTCCCCACACATTGCTGGTTACATATTACAGATTATAGGTCTGATTCAGAGAGGATTCCATGCCCATCACCTGGGCCTGAGGACCTGCATACATAGAAACACCAGAAGCCTGGCATCCATACACAGCTGGTCCTAAACTACCTACTCAACAGATTATCCACCAACCTCAGACTCGAAATATCAACCCTGGCCCCAGACACTCTATTTACCCCATCATCAAGGAAACAGACACCACAAAACACAATGAAAAATTTTTGACATATGATTTTCTGCATGAATGAGGGGAAGAAAAGGGGGAAGGACTGGAGCTGTAGAAAATCAGTCTATTAGTTAGCTAGGCACCCTGCCTGCATCCCAAAGCCACCCCAAGTCTCTTGCATCCCATATCATGCTCCATCCAGCCCTGCCCTCAGATTAGAAGGCCCACTCAGGGATGACTGAAAACAGACACTTAGGAAGATTGGTTTTAGGATCTGAAGGCTACTAGCAAATACTTTAACTGCCCTCAGCTCCCTGGCAGCACGCCCCAATTTCATCTTGCTAAGTGATAACTAATGACACTTAAATTCCATCGTCTGGTAGCAAGGGAGCACAAGATATCTCTGCCAGCCAATTAACCGCAAGGAGAATGTTTAACCTCGCGGAATCCAAGATATTAAAATTAACAAGGAGATGCTCATTGTTCACCTATAAAATTGACAAGTATATTTTATTTTCTTATTTAAAAAAAATTTTTTTTAACTTTATAAATTTATTTATTTATTTTTGGCTGTGTTGGGTCTTCGTTGCTGCGCACAGGCTTTCTCTAGTCACGGCGAGCAGGGGCTACTCGTCGTTGCAGTGTGCGGGCTTCTTTTTGAGGTAGCTTCTCTTGTTGCGGAGCACAGGCTCTAGGCGCACAGACTCAGTAGTTGTGGCTCGCGGGCTCCAGAGCACAGGCTTGGTAGTTGCGGCGCACGGGCTTAGTTGCTCCGCGGCATGTGGGATCTTCCCAGACCAGGGCTCGAACCTGTGTCTCCTGCATTGGGCAGGTAGATTCCTAACCACTGCGCCACCAGGGAAGTCCCAACAAGTATATTTTAAATTGCAATAAAAAATGTCTATACACAGCTGGTCAGGCATATGCACTTTCAGAATAATTTAGGAATATCAATCAAAGTCTTTTAAAATGTGCTTAACTTTGGCATAAAGAGAAAACCTCAAGGATGTTCCTTACAGCAGCGATTATAATGGCAAAAATATATATATTGGAATCAACCTAAAGTTCACCTAACAGGGAACTGGTTAAATAGATCAGAACGTGTTCATATCATGAACGTTAGGCAATCAAAATGATGTAGTGTAATCTGATGACATGGGAGAATGTTTATAGCACAATGTTAAATGGGAAAAGCAGGTGCAAAATAGTATGATCCCATTTTTTAAAATTATATATATACCTATGTAAATATGAGTATATATAGATATATATATTCTGAGATAAATGTTTCAAAATGTTATTAGTGGTTATCTATGGGTTAACGTTGGGTTATGGGTGATTTTTACATCTTTATAGTGCTTTTCTATATTTTCAGCATTTTTCCACCATGAATGTGCAACAGTTTATGATCTGAATTTTGTAAAAGGTTTTCACTGTTAAAGGTGCATCACCACCTCTAGGGTTCTTACCAGTCTTCACTTTGAAGGAAAGGAAGGAAGGGTGGGTACCCTAGACTCGGCCAGGATATTCCAACAGCAGTAGTGATGGAAACACCTCTAAATGAGGTGGGACTGTCTCAAGAATGAAAGGCCGCTCCACCAAGGAGCTGCTATCCGCAGGTGAGAGTGATGCCTTGAAGGCCCTCAGAAGATCAGGATGCCCTGAAGCTGTTCTTGTCCAGGCCTGGGACCCTGCCAGTGTGGGCAGGGCCTCTGGTCCCTTCTCTTTACCAGCCCAGGGGATTCAGCGGCAGTTGACAATCTTGGAAATGGGCAAGTACATAGACAGGGAGATGTATGTGCTTAGCAACTCACCAGAAGGTCAGCAGAGCCATGGAGACACTCAGCTTAGAGCCAGCTCACACTTTGGAAGTTTTTCCAGCAGCAGGACAAACAAGTCATAAAGGAACCGCCCAGGGAAACACATCTTTTCAACCCAGCAAGTGTCTGCTCTCCAGAGAAATAGAATGGGCGCTGTTTAAATATAGCCAGCATTTTCTTCCATGGAAATAGTGGAAGAGGAGATAGAAATCATGCAGCTCTTTAACTTATTAAGTAGCCAATTAGTAGTGAAAACAGTTGGCAAAAATAGTTATATTAGAACTAACCAATGAGACCCAAGCACCAAGGCACATTCCCATGAAACAAATCACAGCGCACAGCTACACAAGGTTTGCAAAGAACTACTAAATGGGACGTTAGCAGTTAAGGATTGAATGTCAATATCTAAACTCAATTATTTGTTTAAACAAAAGGCTGAACTGAAATCTGACCCCTGCTTGGTGAAGTGCTTCCTGGTGTGATATGTGAGGGTGGAACAGGGGGATGTCAGGAAAACCTTCAGACCACTGACCAGTCCAGATAGCCCCCCAGGGCAGTCTGGTTCGAGCAAGGACAGCTCTTCCCCTGGGAGACGGCTCCAAGCCTGCAGCTGGCCAAAAAAGTGGAAAGAATGCATCTTCATGGAAAGTTTGATTGAGAGACATCCCCAGTCTCAAAGTCTTTGTCCCCTCTGGGCACAGCCAAGTCTTATATCATACAACAAATGCCAGAAGGAATTCCCTTCCACTTTCTTCTGTTTGGCGAAGATGGGGACTGGCTAGGCCAGATTCTCAAGAGCTCAGATCTGGCTGCACCCTCTGTGCTGCAGGAATCTCCCTCCAGGGGGCCTACGAGCCCCACCCTCTTCTGTCTCAGGAACCAGAAGTCCTGTGAGGCCCAGCCTATCTGAATGTGTCTTGAAGAATAATCCTCAGCGTTGTAGAGAAGATGTGATTTAAAATACAAATTAAGGAGGAGGAATTTCACCCTCCTGCCCCATCCCAGGAGTCCAAATCAGAGAAGATGGAAGGAGTCCTCCCAGAGAGGGGAGCCGGGGAGGGCTCCAGATGCCCCACACCTCTGACCACATGGCCCCAAATCGTTGGACAACTTCCCCGCCCAGTGTAACTATGGCTGCAGAAGAGCTACGTGGGGTGGGTGAAGATACTAAGATGCTAAGTCCCTACCTGCCTGAACTAAGGCGGCCATGGAGCTACTGCCTGACTCGGGAGCTGTGCCCTCAAGCTCTAAACTTGGTGGATCCAGGAGGAGCCGAACCCTGAAATGGACACAGATGGTTTGACCGGAGAGAAATGAGGAAAGGAAACCCCTGGACCAGCTCAGCTGCCCAAGCATCCCATGGGCCAGGATCCCCACTCTGGGCTCAAGGGCTCTGCTGTAGAAAGAGAAAAGCCCCCTAAAGAAAAAACTGCCCTGAGAGAGAAATTGCCAGGAATGCTCCCATCACCTAGTGCCACACCCACTGAGAAGTATCCCCAGGAAGAAAGAAGCCAACAGCCACGCTGCAAACACCTCCAGAGGGCCAGGTGCCAGACACAGAGGTAGATTTGACCAGGCCCTCGTGGCCCAGGGCAGAGGGGTCCTGGGAGCAAGATGGCTGTCTCTGATCTCCCCCCACCCCCGCCCTCCGCCTCCATCAGCCATGAGCTAGTATCTCCAGCACACACACACACACACACACACACACACACACACAGACACACACACACACACACACACACACACACACACACACACCACTAGCATCTAGGAAGGGAAATTCTATCTCTTGCTTATAACCAAGTTACCCCATTTTCTGACCTTAAAAAAGAATAGCAGGTTTCCTTTGAAGGTTTCAAACCTTATTAGCCACAGTGGGAAATGATGCTTTAATGGGGCTGTGATGGTCTGAGCCTCGGGTGTCTGTGTATGCAGCCATATTACTTAGCAACACCATAGCCGCTTAGGTTTAATTTCCTAGCTTGCCTGATAAGGAGGCTACAAATGTAATTTGTGACGCCGCAAGCTGGGCAAACTCATGGGGCTATTAGATGAGTCACCGGGTGATTGAGGCCACTGTGCTGAGCTCTGCAGAAGAAGGGAAATGAACCCTGATCTGTGGGGCCATTGGCGCTCGGGCAGTCACGGTTTTCTAAAGTGTCTGGGAGCTGTGCTGCCTCCTCTCCTGCTTTCTGGTTTGGTGCCATCGTTTATTAAGGGAAGCTTCACTCACCTCTTAACCCCTGTCAGAATCCTCTTCCAGCTTTCTGAAATCCTCATTGCCAGCATTACAAACTCAGAGACCTGTAAGAACAGACAGCTAATAATCACAACAATAGTAATGACAGTAATAAGAGCAAACATTTTTGAACAATTAATAGACACCGTTCAAGTTGTTTTACATGAATTATCTCCGTTAATTTTCCTAACAACCCCAAGAGGTAGGTACTACTGTTATTCCCATTTTCAAATGAAAAGACTGGGCACTGAAAGGGTAGCCTCAGTTATAAGATAATAGGGAGTAGTGGCGTGACTGCCCACTAAACAGGGCACATCCTGCCAGAAGGAACAGCTGTCATTTAGGGACAATCAGCTCTTACCTGGTCGCCAGATCTGCCACTTTTCTAAAAGAGCAGGAAATCCAGAATTTTATATAAAATGCCATGAGTTTTTTTTGTTTTTTGTTTGTTTGTTTTTGCAGTACGCGGGCCTCTCACTGTTGTGGCCTCTCCCGTTGCGGAGCACAAGCTCCGGACGCGCAGGCTCAGCGGCCATGGCTCGCGGGCCCAGCCGCTCCGCGGCATGTGGGATATTCCCGGACCGGGGCACGAACCCGTGTCCCCTGCATCAGCAGGCGGACTCTCAACCACTGCGCCACCAGGGAAGCCCAATGCCATGAGTTTTAAACCTCACCAGCTAATTCAGCTGTTTAATAAATACTTTGAGAACCAAACCAAGGACATCTGCCCGCCAGGTTTGGCCCATGGGCCACCAGTTTGCAACGTCTTCCTCATTAGGACAAGTACACTTGTACATCAATAAGTGCACTCCAAAATGGGCAAATAGCACGGGGGACTCTGCTCAATCTTCTGTAACAACCTAACCGGGAAAAGAATTTGAAAAGGAAGAGATACATGCATATGTAAAAAATAAATAAATAAATAGGTACACTCCAGTTTTTCAGGCTTGCTTCCATGTGCCTCTGGCCCCCCAGCCCTTGGATCAGCCTCGTTTAGCTGTGTCCCTTCTAGAGCCTCAGCTCCATTCTTCCAGTAGCTCAGGATAACGGTCTTAGTGTCACCCTTGGAACCTTCTCTTTTCTCACATCTCACAGGCAATCTGTCACCAGGTCCTGTAGGCTCTCCCTTAAAATTTATCCAGAATCTTCCACTTTTCTCACCCCCACCAAAACCACCCTGGTCCAAGTCACCATCAACTCTTTTTTTTTTTTAAAGGGGCTTTTATTTTTTTAATTTTTATTTATTTATTTGTTTATTTATTTATTTTTGGCTGGGTTGGGTCTTTGTTGTTGTGCGCGGGCTTTTCTCTAGTTGCAGTGAGTGGGGGCTACTCTTCATTGCCGTGTGTGGGCTTCTCATTGCAGTGGCTTCTCTTGTTGCAGAGCACAGGCTCTAGGCGTGCAGGCTTAGTAGTTGTGGCACATGGGCTCAGTAGTTGTGGCGCACGGGCTTAGTTGCTCCGCGGCATGTGGGATCTTCCCGGACCAGGGTTCGAACCCGTGTCCCCTGCATTGGCAGGCGGATTCTTAACCACTGCGCCACCAGGGAAGCCCACCATCATCTCTTACTTGGAAATCATGAGCCAATGATCCACCAGCTACGCCCAGCTTCCCCCCTTACTCCATTCTCCCCGGAACAGCTACCCACCCCTGTAAAACCTAAGTCAGATCTGGCCACTTTTCGGATCACCCCCCTCCAATGGTCCATCTCACTCAGTGAAAGTCCTAAACGGCCCTCGGACTGGTCCCACCTCCCACCTTTCTCTCCCTGGACTGCAGATACACTGCCTACTCCTTGCTGTAGCTCAAATATACCAAATTCAAATGCGCTCCCACCTCAGGCCCTGGCACTCCTACTCCCTCGGAGTCTCTCCCCACAGGTATCATCTTATCTCTCATCCTCTCTTCACTCTGTTCAATTGCCACCTATTTGAAAAGATCTTCCTGGACACTTACCCCAAATAGCAATCTCCCCATCACTCTCCCTCCCCTTGTCCTTCTCACTCAGCCCTAGGACATGCCATATATCATCTGTTCCTATTTTCTCTCTTCCCACTAGAAGGCACCCTTCATAAAAGGTGGGAATTTGTTTTCGTCTCTGCTCTACCCCTGGTGTCTAGCACTGTGCCTGATATATAGTAGACATTCATTAAAGGTTTGTTGAATGAATGAAGAAATGAACACAGTGGGCGCTTATGAGAGACGCTCCCTTCTTAGATCGCTATACACACCTTGGTCCCATCTTCTCTACACTCTGCGTGCACCTGGGGGACTGTTGTCTCCACCACGGCTGCTGCTTAACAATCCCAGCTCAGTAGGGTGCCAGATTGATTGACCAGGAGACAGTCCTCGCTCTCGCCCACCTGACATGTGAAATAGGAGCTGGTGATCTGGGAGCATCTTGCCCTGGATGGGAGGAGCCACGGCTCAGTCACGATGATGATGAATTTTATAATTACTCTGGATGAGACATGGCAGGTTTTGCGTGAGAGTAGAACATTTTAATCCTTAATTACAAGACTAGATAAAAGCTCTTTACTCATTTATCTGCAGAATGTGTGTATTTGCTTGTTGGCCTTAATTTCATTTCATATTTATCTGAAAGCACATATATTCTAGGAAGGTAGATATGATTCAGTCCTTCATATTTCTTTCACATAGACAGAAACATAGAATTATAGACTGAATGATTCCAACTCAATCCAAATCCTCCGGAAAGCCTGGACAGAGCTGCAGTAATTCAACACGTGTTCCCTCCATGAACCCCCGTGAACCCAGCACGGCATGGTCAGCCCTCCACAGGATCCCTAGAGGGCAGGGCCCGCCCTGATTAGCCATAGGTGATGTCTTGGATATTCATCCTTCCTTGGCCACTAAATGCTCCAGCTCAACAAGAAGGTAAGCCAGGACATCAGGATGACCGGCCCCAAATCTCAAGTTTACTTGGGAAGGACGCATAGTCAAGAGGCCCAATAAGACATACCCATGTGTGGCAGGGAAAGGCTCCATCTAGCAGCACTAACTCTAAAGCTGATGGAAGAGGATCTAGAAAGGTGTACAGACGTGTAGCTTAGTCCTAAGCCATGAGTGGGGGATGCACTGGACCATTTGTCATTTTGCTGAGGGACCCAGCATGTGAAAAAAGCATCTCCATTTGACTACCTTCTCTGTATCCCACAGTGTTGCTCTCTCAACATCTTTTCATCATTGTCTCAGAACTTGCAAGTCAATGTCTTTTCCTTGAATGTTTGTTGAAAAGGTCCCACTTTGGGCATGTATGCCCCACCCATCATCACTACCCTCTCACCCCCAGCTGCTCTTCTAAGGATATGATAAGAGCTTATTATGAAAGTGTCCACAGCCTTGCCTCCTCTGCCAGCCTGCAAAAACCAAGCCTGCAAATGCCAAGAGACTTCGCCTCTGCCTCCCCCTCCCAAACAGGGAGGGTCCTTTCTCCTGGAGGAATGGGTGAGAGGAGGGAGAGAGGAGCAGTACTTGGGGAGAGTTTGAATTACAGGGAGGGATGTTCTTGGGCAGTTGGAAACACTGTGCACGTGGTACAGGAAGGCAAGAGGTTTTATCATTGTTTCTGTGATTTATGATTTATTATGTGATTTATGGAATCCTCTGGACAGTTTTATTTTTTTTAATTTATTTTATTGAAGTATAATTGACTTACAATGTTGTGTTAATTTCTGCTGTACAGCAAAGTGATTCAGTTATACACATATATATATTCTTTTCTATTATGGTTTATTACAGGATATTGAATATAGTTCCCTGTGCTATACAGTAGGACCTTGCTGTTTATCCATTCTATATATAATAGTTTGCATCTGCTAATCCCAAGTTCCCAATCCATCCCTCCTCCCAGCCCCCAGCCCCCTGGGCAACCACAAGTCTGTTCACTATGTCTGTGAGTCTGTTTCTGTTTCATAGATAAGTTCATTTGTGTCATATTTTTGATTCTACATATAAGTGATATCATATAGTATTTGTCTTTCTTTCTCTGACTTACTTCGCTTAGTATGATAATCTCTAGGTCCATCCATGTTGTTGCAAATGGCATTATTTCATTGGTTTTTTTGGCTGAGTAGTATTCCATTGTATATATGTACCACATCTTCTTTATCCATTCATCCGTCGATGGACATTTAGGTTGTTTCCATGTCTTGGGTACTGTGAATAGTGCTGCTATGCATAGGGGTGCATGTATCTTTTTGGATTATAGTTTTCTGTGGATATATGCCCGGGAGTGGAATTGCTGGATCATATGGCAACTCTATTTTTAGTTTTTTGAGGTACCTCCATACTATTTTCCATAGTAGCTGCACCAATTTACATTCCCACCAATAGTGTAAGAGGGTTCCCTTTTCTCCCCACCCTCTCCCTCATTTGTTATTTGTAGACTTTTTTATGATGGCCATTCTGACTGGTATGAGGTGATATCTCATTATAGTTTTGATTTGCATTTCTCTAATAATTAGCAATGTTGAGCATCTTTTCATGTGCCTGTTGGCCATCTGTATGTCATTCTAGGTGTTCTGCCCATTTTTCGATTGGGTTGTTTGTTTTTTGTTTTGCTTTGTTTTTTTGTTATTGAGTTATATGAGCTGTTTGTATATTTTGGAAATTAAACCCTTGTTGGTCGCATCATTTGCAAATATTTTCTTCCATTCAGTAGGTTGTCTTTTCGTTTTGTTTATTGTTTCCTTTCCTGTGCAAAAGCTTATGTTTGATTAGGTCCCATTTGTTTATTCTTGCTTTTATTTCTATTGCCTGGGGTAACTGACCTAAGAAAACATTGATACAATTTATGTCAGAGAATGTTTTGGCTATGTTCCCTTCTAGGAGTTTTATGATGTCATGTCATATTTAAGTCTTTAAGCCATTTTGAATTTATTTTTGTGTATGGTGAGAGGGTGTGTTCTAACTTCATTGATTTACACAGGGCTGTCCAGCTATCCCAAAACCACTTGCTGAAGAGATTGTCTTTTCTCCATTGTATAGTCTTGCCTCACTTATTGAAGCTTAATTGACTGTAGGTGTGTGGGTTTATTTCTAGGCTCTCTATTCTGTTCCACTGATCCATATGTCTGTTTTTGTGCCATTACCACACTGTTTTGATTACTATAGCTTTGTAGTATTGCTCTTGACAGTTGTAAAGAAGGCTAAGCAATGGACTTGAGCTGTTTTTAAGTTGCCTTGGGATCCTGGACACTGTTTCTTTTACCATATCACTCTTCACTTGGGGCCAGGCTTTGAAAGGATTACAAACAGATTTACTCACTCTGGGATGTTCAAGGAGAAAAGTTTGTCATCAAAACTGCCACTAACAGTTGTGTGACCTGGGACAAGTCAGTCAAGCTCCCCCAGTTTCTTCATCTACAAAATGAGTGATCTGAAAGGAATGAGCTCTGAGGTGTCGGCCCTAAAACTTTATGACTCTTGAAAGTTCTATTCTAGGCAGTCAGGGAATGATGGTGATGAGGTAGTATTCACTGAACGTTCATTCTGTGCCAAAATCTTTAAAAGCATCATCTCAAGAAAAAAGGTCTAAAGTTTTTATTCTGGGTACTATAATTACATGAGAAGATGAGTTTCTAAGAATGATGCCCGGCTGCTGGGGTGGAGAATTGGACACCTGAGCAAAGCACAAATGTGATGATTCTTCCCCAAATTATCATTCTACTGTGATTTCAAGCCCAGAGACCCCTCAGCCCACAGAACCTCTGGACAGCATAATACAGGGGTGGGGGGTGGTCAAAGGGGGGTTCAAGTGGTGCCACAGCCCACTGTTTACTGCGTGTTTCAATGCTATTGGCCCAAGATTACTTGGGGGTTCTGCATTCAAGATTCCCTTCTTTTTTAAGGTATCTAGTTTGGCCACTGAACCCTTGCTTCAGAAACAGCCAGCCATTTGTAGCAGGGACTTGCCCTGGGCCCCTTCCTGCCCAGAGGGGCTGGGACAAGAATGAGGCAGCCAGGAAGCTGAAGTATCAACTGTTTGGGATGCGGGGGTAGGTAAATGGAAACAGTTGGGTTAATAGCCACAGGTAGGAGTCGGATCAGACTCAGCAGCTATCCTCGGGTAAGAAGACTGCTTTTTAAATATTTAATTTTGGAATGTTTTGAAAGTTCACAAAAGTATTTAGGACTATATGGTCAACCGTCATTACCCAGCTTCAACGATTATCACTAATTTGCTAATCTTGTCTCATCTATCCCAACCCCCCATCCTGACCCCACCCCCAACAGAGTATTTAAAAGCAAATCCCAGACATGAAGTCTTCTCACCCAGAAATGCTTCAGTAGGCACCCGGCTCCACCCTTGCTCCCCACACTCATACACCATCAAATGCCTATGCATTCTTTCCATCCTCTTTCCCATATCCTGCCCACAAGTCATCCCTAAAATAAGTTCTAGACCCTTCTTCCTTCCTTCTCCTTGATCCCCTAGCCCATCAATAATCCTGTCTCATACCTGTAACCCTCAACATCTCCCTAGAGACTAATTTTTTTCTTAACCTGTGAACCTGGTCAAGACTCTCCTACCTGAATAAGTAGTTCCCCAACTCCTCCTCCACTCTAGATATGGTCCCTTTATTCTCACTCTCCCTTTAGAACTGACCCTCTTCAAAAAGGAATCTACACTTGCAGCCTCTACCTCCTCTGTTCCCATCCGCTCCTCGAGCAGCATTGGTGCTACCAGGTTAACGATTTCCCCGGTACTAGACCCAAAGGGCACTTCTGCAGTGTGGTCCTGCCTACTTACATGGGTGTGCTTATCAATGCAATACAAGTTCATGGTATATAATTTGAAAAAGAGAAGAGGCAAATAGGAAAACTTGTATGAGTACTAAATAAATAATAAAAGAGAATTTTCTATTACTCACTTTGGTATATTTGCTGCTGATGTTTTACATATACATTTTCATATTTTAACAGCTGCATGGTAGTCTACCATAGGGTCATGCCATGATTTAGTTCCTGTTGTTAGATATCTAAGCAATGTCAACTTTTCAATATTAGGAACAACTCCAGAATAAACATCCTCACAGACACATATCTATGCACACATCCATCTTGATTTCCTCACATTCACTCTTTTTGGAAACCCCATCCTTGGCATTGGGCACACTCATCTCTCAGGGTTCCCTGAGTCCCTTTGTGGATGGTCTCTGGGGAGTTCTTACGTCTCCAGTCTCCCTACTCTGTATCTTCTCCCTGGCTGACCTTGGCTCCACTGGTCTGCACTTGACTTTCACATCTCTGCCTCCAGCCCAGACCTCACTCCTAAACTTTATTTACTAGACATCTGCCCTTGGATGTCCCATCTCAATGGTCATGTCTAAGCAAAGGCTCCATAGCTACCTTTCTGCCCACTCCCAGTACCCTCCGAAGCCCAGTTCTCTTACTATCATTACCTCAGTGATCAGTGATGCTGTGATTCCCAGACACTCAAGCCCCCCAAACTGGGGGTTGTCCCACACTAATTGTCTTCAGCTGTTTGCAGACAAGCTCTTTCATGTTTTACCACCTAAATCTGTCTGCTATCCCCTTCTCAGCCTCCACTGCCACTGATCTAGTTGAGGTCTCATTATCTCTCTGAATTAATTAAATAGCTCACCTCACTGTCCTCCAACTCTGATGACAACCCACACTTCCGCCAGCTTTCCACAGCTTCCAGATCAGTTCCTGGGCAGGACATAGGCAGGGACCTCTGTGATTGGGCCTCTGCCTACCTCTTCAACCTTCTTTCTCCACTCTCCCCTCTCCATTGTGGGTTCCATATATATTGGAGCTCTTTATGTGCTTCAGATATTTATTGACATACATCCTTCACTAGGTTTGAGGACAGGGCAGTCTCACTCATCTTTATATTCCAACACACAACACAGACCGAAGGGAACAAAGCCATGTAGGGAAGATCTGTGTCCTCCCCATTGATGGCAACTATGGTGACAAGGAAGGGGGCTATGTGCTGTCTCTAGGGAGGTCTTCTCAGGGCAGGCAAGACCTCACTCCCAGGACTCACCTGGGCTGGTCACCTGTGGGTGGAGACAGAGCCTGACATCCATGAAGCCTCCTTTCTGCCCAACCCTTCAGAAGCTGCTGGAGCCAAGGTGGCCCAATCCAGCTCTCCTGGAGCAAAGGGAACTCAGGGCTCTACGTCTATGACCACCTTATTATTCCTATCTCTGGTAATGAAATTTCCAGCAATGATGGACTCACTGAAATATAGCTTCATTCACAGAGATGTTTCTATAATTAGACATTAAAAATAAATGAGAATAAGGGAGGAGGAGACAAGAAACAGAGTTTAACTCTTTACAGCCAGTGAGGAATTTAAAGATCATTTCCATAGCTGTGAATGCTGGGGAACCGATGCTGACCTATTCCATGCCAATTCCTCCTTGAAGCCCAGATGGCCACAGCTCTTTGCTATGCTTGGGGGGAATAACACAACTGTGTTACAGCTAGAGCAGAGGTCAGCAAATTACGGCCTACTGGCCAAATCCTGCCCACCACCTGCTTTTGTAAGGTCCAGGAGCTAAGAATGATTTTCACATTTTTTAGTGATAAAGAAGAAAAACCAAAAGAACACTAAGTTATATGTGAATATTAGATATTCACATAAAAATGATATGAAATTCAAATCTCAGTGTCCATAGATAAAGTTATACTGAAACACAACCACACTCATTCACTTATGTATTGTCTAGGGTATCTTTCATACTATAATGAGTGGCCGCAGCAGAAACCATGTAACCTGCCAAACCTGAAATATTTACTATTAGGCCTTTTGCAGAAAAAGTTTGCCAAGCCCTGATCTAGAACACAGAAGGCCCATGAATTACAGAGAAATACAGATGCGAAAATTCAGGCCAACTAAGGTTAGATGAAAGCAATGACTCCTTTATTTCATCCAAGAATTCACATACTTCACTTCTATCATTTTTCCCCCAAAACTTTACTTTAGTTGTAACATTCAAAGATATTTCAAATAATCATTACAGACACTATAGTCACCCTATTCTCTTGGCTCTATATATGTAGATAAAGATATAGATATAGGGCTTCCCTGGTGGTGCAGTGGTTGAGAGTCCGCCTGCCGATGCAGGGGACACGGGTTCGTGCCCCGGTCCGGGAAGATCCCGCATGCTGTGGAGCGGCTGGGCCCGTGAGCCATGGCCGCTGAGCCTGCGCGTCCGGAGCCTGTGCTCCGCAAGGGGAGAGGCCACAACAGTGAGAGGCCTGTGTACAGCAAAACAAACAAACAAACAAACAAAATATATAGATATATTTTTAACTTTTAATTAAGTACAGGCATATGATTTTTTAAAAAGTCAAATAGTGACAGAAGGCTTATAATTCAAACAAAAGTCCTCTCCACCGCCCCAGTTAAACAGACAACTCCTTAAAAGTCGCTGTTAAATCTTAATAGCTGAAAAGTTAGCTGTTTCTCCTGTATTTACTTACCTAAAAATTGAGCATAATTGCTCTTTCTTGATTGTTCAATTTAGATGTTATCTGAGCTGCGTCATGACAGATGAAGATTTAACTCATATTCCTTCCTCTAAGAGTTTTTCTCACAATTTTTAGATACCTCAGTAATCAGTGTTTACATGATGAATATGTAAATATTTCTCACCACAGAGACAAGTAGTATTCCATGGTTATATTTCTAAGTTATACCTCATTTTGTTTTGTTGCATGTATTTAAAAGCTAAGAAGGGGAGCGCTGTGTCCCAATACTATCAGAAGTTCTAGACCTGCAACAATGATCTTCCCCAAACTCAGGACACTGCAAATTATGAGAGCAATTACGTCTTTAAAACAGACTGTGAAACACAGATGTTGCTTAAAAAAATAAACAGTCTGTTCAAAATTACAGGAACTCAGGCCTGAACTTCCCTTCCAAATTGTAATATCTCATGTGGCATTTATATAAGGTAGATTTTGGCCTTTTGCTTCTGATCCTGAGGGAAAAGAGTAAGAAGGAAAGGACGATGAAGACAGTTCTGCATCCCTCACTTCCTCTGCTTACAGAACATTTAATCAAAGAACAAATTCCCCCAAACCTACCTGCTCGAATCTCTAGTGTAAAATACAGTCGAGTACGCCACAGCTCCCGGCCACATGCTCCACTTATAATGAAAAGCTAACTAACTCCTTGAAGCGTTCTCAAAAAGAACCAACCAAGAGGCCTGCCCAACCTCAGAACTTTGTTACATGGGAGCCCAAGGGATAAAAATAGACAGTGGATCAAACTCTGATCTATCTCTGTGTAGAAGGATGCTAAAAATCACAACCCAAACTTCATGAGATCATTTCACATATTTTGGGTTCAGAGCTGACTTATAAATAACAGCTTTCTTATTACAAACAATGCTGCAACAAATAACCTTGTACACAAATGTCACTTTCACATGTATACAAATACATGTAGAGGATAAATTCCCGAAAGTAGAATTGTTGAGGCAAGGGATATATGCATTTAATGTTTTAAATTTAAATATATCTATATGGACAGAGAGAGAGAGAGAGAGCGAGAGAGAGAGAGAGCGAGCGAGTCTTTCAGAATCAGATCTTCTTTGCTTATATTCCATATATGACTTCTAAATCTAAAATGTGCATGACTACATGGCTAAAATTAAATTGTATCTTCTATGCATTGTACGTGTTCATTTTTCCAGGCTAACTGGGGAATGATTTATCCTAAATTGCCTTTCTGGCCCACATAACTCCCCATGATATATTTGTTTGAGGACAGTCCCTTCTAATTCCACCTAACCCCCACTACACTGTTCTTTAGATCCCTTCTAGTCCAAGTTCATCCCTATATTGTTGTTTATGATCACCTCAATTCCAAGTTCAGCAATGCTCTGCCTTTAGGAGAAATGATAGCTTATAGTACAAGGTAGATCCCCACTGATTCACTTTAGACCAGTAAGAATTCTTACCCCACAAAAGGAGCCTGCTGCCGTGATGACTTGGATTACCCTGACCAGTAACAAGCAGAAAGAATACGCTCATTTCTCAGACACAGAGACTATGAGGGGCCCTCCTCCCAGAGATTACCTCCCACTCGAAGAAAATAAAATTATTTTTCATTAAGGTGTACTTAGAAAAGGTAAATGTTCTTTGATTTAGATCAAATCCCTTTTAGAAATAATTTTAGCAGTCTTCCAGTCTGTCCTTAGCCAGAAAACCTCACTAAGCAAAATACTATTGTCTCAACTCCATGAAAAGAGTTTCTATAAAGTTAGTACCAGTTTTGTTGAAGGTAGAAGTCTGTATGCTTATTGCATTTGGCAGCTTCAGTGATTTGATTTTTGCTGAAAATAATGTTTCAAAGTATTGGATAACCAGAGAAATGAAAGAAACGGCTGTCCCATATTCTCTAGGAGAGGATTTGTAATACTCTTTGAGACCCACTTTGATAATAAATGCATTAAAAGATTGTTAAAGTCTTTTATGTTAAATAAAGGTAGGACAGTGAAAATATTGTCCCCCTAGTAATATATTACATTTTTAAATGATACCCAATTCTGGTAATACCTTGCCAGGAAATAATTTGGAATATTTATCAAGAGACTTTTTAAAATGTGAAGGGAGGGGGTGTGATTACAATAAGGGAATACAAAGGATTTTTTAAAAAATTCTTATTGGGGTATAGTTGATTTACAATGTTGTGTTAGTTTCAGGTGTACAGCAAAGTGAATCTGTTATACATGTACATATATCCAATCTTTTTTAGATTCTTTTCCCATATAAGCCACTACAGAGCATTGAGTAGAGCTCTCTGTGCTATACAGGAAGCCCTTATTAGTTATCTATTTTATATATAGTAGTGTGTATTTGTCAATCCCAATCTTCCAAGTTATCCCTCCCCCTTTACCCACTGGTAACCATAAATTTATTTTCTACATCTGTAACTCTATTTTTGTTTTATAGATAAGTTCATTTGTAGCCTTTTTTAAGATTCCACATATAAGCGATATCATAATATTTGTCTTTCTCTGTCTGACTTACTTCACTCAGTATGACAATCTCTAGGTCCATCCATGTTGCTGCAAATGGCATTATTTCATTCTTTTTTATGGCTGAGTAATATTCCATTGTATATATGTACCACATCCTCTTTATCCATTCCTCTGTTGATGGACATTTAGGTTGCTTCCATGTCCTGGCTATTGTAAATAGTGCTGCAATGAACATTGGGGTGCATGTATCTTTTCGAATTATGGTTTTCTCTGGATATATGCCCAGGAGTAGGATTGCTGGATCGTATGGTAGCTCTATGTTTAGTTTTTTAAGGAACCTCCATACTGTTCTCCATAGTGGCTGTTCACATTCCCACCAACAGTGCAAGAGGGTTCCCTTTTCTCCACACCCTCTCCAGCATTTATTGTTTGTAGATTTTTTTGATGATGGCCATTCTGACCGGTGTGAGCTGATATCTCATTGTAGTTTTGATTTACATTTCTCTAATAATTAGCAATGTGGAGCATCTTTTCATGTGCTTTTTTTTTTTTTTTTTTCCTTGCGTTATGCGGGCCTCTCACTGTTGTGGCCTCTCCCATTTGCGGAGCACAGTGGCCATGGCTCACAGGCCCAGCCACTCCGCGGCATGTGGGATCCTCCCAGACCGGGGCACGAACCCGTGTCCCCTGCATCATCAGGTGGACTCTCAATCACTGCACCACCAGGGAAGCCCCCTGGTGCTTTTTTTTTGATACTGAGCTGCACAATCTGTTTGTATATTTTGGAGATTAATTCCTTGTTAGTTGCTTCATTTGCAAATATTTTCTCCCATTCTGAGGGTTGTCTTTTCGTTTTGTTTATGGTTCACTTTGCTGTGCAAAAGCCTTTAAGTTTAGTAGGTCCCGTTTGTTTATTTTTGTTTTTATTTTCATTACTCTAGGAGGTGGATCGAAAAAGATCTTGCTGCAATTTATGTCAGACAGTGTTCCGCCTATGTTTTCTTCTAAGAATTTTATAGTATACGGCCTTAACTTTAGGTCTTTAATCCATTTTGAGTTTATTTTTCTGTAAGGTGTTAGGGAGTGTCCTAATTTCATTCTTTTACATGTGGCTGTCCAGTTTTCCCAGCACCACTTATTGAAGAGACTGTCTTTTCTCCATTTATATTCTTTCCTCCTTTATCATAGATTAGGTGACCATAGGTGCGTGGCTTTATCTCTGGACTTGCAGCATTGGAACCATTCAATATCGACTATGGTGGTGGATACACCAACCCATACATGTGATAAAATTGCATAAAACTTGGGCTTCCCTGGTGGCACAGTGGTTAAGAATCTGCCTGCCAGTGCAGGGGATGTGGGTTTGAGCCCTGGTCCGGGAAGATCCCACATGCTGCGGAGCAACTAAGCCCATGCACCACAACTACTGAGCCTGCGCTCTAGAGCCCATGAGCCACAACTACTGAGCCTGTGTGCCTAGAGCCCGTGCTCTGCAACAAGAGAAGCCACCGCAATGAGGAGCCCGCGCACCGCAACGAAGAGTAGCCCCTGCACACCGCAACTAGAGAAAGCCCGCGCACAGCAATGAAGACCCAACGCAGCCAAAAATAAATGAATAAAATAAATAAAATAAATAAATTTACTAAAAAATATATAAATAAAAAATAAAATTGCATTAAACTTAATACACACATGTGTCAGTACAAGTAGAGAAAACTGAATAAGACTGGTGAATTCTATCAATGTCAACATCTTGGTTGTGAGAGATTGTATGATAGTTTTGCTAAATTTAGTACTGGGGAAAGAAAACCTGGCAAAGTATACAAGGGATCTCTGCATAGTGTTTCTTACAACTGTATGTAAATCTACAATCGTTTTGATAAAATGTTCCATTTAAAAATGTGAACCTGGGCTTCCCTGGTGGCACAGTGGTCGAGAGTCCGCCTGCTGATGCAGGGAACACGGGTTCGTGCCCCGGTCCGGGAAGATCCCACATGCCGCAGAGTGGCTGGGCCCGTGAGCCATGGCCACTGAGCCTGCACGTCCGGAGCCTGTGCTCCGCAACGGGAGAGGCCACAACAGTGAGAGGCCCGCATACCACAAAAAAAAAAAAAAAAAAAAGTGAACCTGCCAAGATAAATGAGGTATAAAGTACCCCTAGGTAAAGAAAGAAATTAATCTGTGTGCTATAAAAATCTTAGCTATAAGACAGAGGATAGCTATACATTGCAGGGGATGAGCAGTGAATAGCTCACCCTAAGCAATCTATTCTTGTCACTTAGGGGAGGGGTAGAGAGAAAAGGTGGTGACTTCTTTGTCCCAGTAAATCCATATCTAGAGCCTTACTCTTGAGAAATAGAGATGTTTACTGTAGCATTATTTATAGTAATAAAAAAACAGAAACAACCTAAAAGTCCATCATTATGAAATTGATCGCGACATTAGAACATTTCTACCATGGAATGTCATGTAACCATTTAAACAAATCTACGATATAAGATACCAAGATAAGAGAGGGAAAGGCTATGTGTACTTTACAGTATCCAAGTATTGTGCAGTTATATGGGGAGAAGCAGGAGGCAAAGACTGGCAGAGTAGCTATCAAAGTGTTAATAATGGGGCCTCCCTGGTGGCGCAGTGGTTGGGAGTCCGCCTGCCGGTGCAGGGGATACGGGTTCGTGCCCCGGTCCGGGAGGATCCCACGTGCCGCGGAGCGGCTGGGCCCGTGAGCCGTGGCCGCTGAGCTTGCGCGTCCGGCAACGGGAAAGGCCACAACAGTGAGAGGCCCACATATCGCAAAAAAAAAGGGTTAATAATGAACGCTAAAAAGAAATTTGAGACAATCCAGGGGATCAATGCAGTATGGGTATAAGTAGTAATCATGGCAGATTTTTGTTGGGTGTAATAATGTGTGTGTGTGTGTGTGTGTGTGTGTGTGTGTGTGTTTTAAATCCTTCCTTACCCTTTATCCATTAGTGTTACATACTGAAGCACATACAGGTAATGTCTGGATAGATTTGCTTCAATACTCCAGAAGTGTCCATATATTATTTGTACAATTTAAAAAGTAAGTAAAATAAAACAAATGTTAACCGTAGTTCTTTCTGGGCTATGTAATTATGGGTACCTCATCTTTTTCTTCATGCCTTACTATATTTTCTATGTTTTGTAGGATGAACAACTAAAAATCAGAGGAAGAAAAGTAGGATATGTTTAGAAAAATCAGGCCAGAGAACTAAGTGATTTATACACAGGTAATTGCAGCACTGATCATATTAATCTGGAGACAGTCCCTTTTAAGGGGCAATTTACCTTTAGACTTATCAACTGAGTGGTTGCAGATGCCCTTAACCCTGGGTGGTGGAACCAATCTCTCACAGAGTGATCCACACAGCTGTTCGCCTGCCCAAATCACCTGGGTATGGGCCCAGTAGCTTCCTGGTGGGTTCCACAGGTCTGAATGGTTGTATCTTAGGCTGGTGGTTCACAACTGGGGGAGCCCACCAGAATAATCAAGGGCAATTTTTAATAAATTTATTTATTTACTTTTGGCTGCATTGGGTCTTCATTGCTGCACACAGGCTTTCTCTAGTTGCAGAGAGTGGGGGCTACTCTTTGTTGCGGTGCGTGGGCTTCTCATCACGGTGGCTTCTCTTGTAGCAGAGCACGAGCTCTAGGTGTGCAGCCTTCAGTAGTTTTGGCACGCGGGCTCAGTAGTTGTGCCTCTCGGGCTCTAGAGCACAGGCTCAGTAGTTGTGGCACACAGGCTTAGTTGCTCCATGTCATGTGGGGTCTTCCCAGACCAGGGCTCGAACCCATGTCCCCTGCATTGGCAGGTGGATTCTTAACCACTGTGCACCAAGGAAGTCCTGTGATTTATTTCAAAATAACAATTACAAATTGTGAATAAGTCCTCCTAGGGTGCAGGCACATGGATTATCTGAAAGTTCCCCATGTGATTTTGATGGACACACATGGTCAAGCACCCCTGATTTAAATAAGCAAACAGATATGTAATATATATAATATAGAAATAATTTTGTGTGTATGACTTTGCTTACATGTGCCTTAAATATTTTTGGAAGTATATTTAAGAAGGTGATACAAAAATAGTGGTTTTGGGTGTCCCCAGCAGTGGCTGGGAAAAGAGAGAGACTTTTCACTGTATATTCTTTTGTGAGTTCACATTTTATGCAAACGAATGTATTGCCTATTCCAAAAAAAGGGTGAAAAGTGAAAGAAAACCAAATTTTAAAAGAGTCTCTGCTTTAGACACTTGGTTCACCAGAAGCATTTTTCTTTTGCTAAGATAGTCAAAGTTCTGTAAAATGAACACATTTTGGGGGCAGAAGTTTCTGCTAAACAATTTTTTGAGAAAGCACCTAACATTGACTTAAAAAGAACACTAGAAATAATCATTGTAGTGGATCTTACATTCTGACAGTTACAGAGACCACTCACCACTTTAGAGCCACGCAGCCTACCATTGGGAAGAACATACAGTCAGCTGGCTGGAGAAGGGAAGGGTTCTCATTGTGCAGTAATAGTAAAGCATGTCATAAAATATCCCTGGTGATAGCAGTTGCCTGGCTCACTCAAGGGTGGAAGTGGGTAAGCTTCTCCTTAACATCCTTTTGTGCTGTTTGAATTTTGTGCTAAGTACACATATTACCAGTTTAAAATCTTTACACAGTATTTTAAAAATATGAACATTTAGGGCCTCCCTGGTGGCGCAGTGGTTGAGAGTCCGCCTGCCGATGCAGGGGATACGGGTTCTTGCCCCGGTCCGGGAAGATCCCACATGCCGCGGAGCTTGCGCGTCCGGCAACAGGAGAGGCCACGACAGTGAGAGGCCCACGTATCACAAAAAAAAAAAAAAAAAAAAAAAAGAAAAGCAGTAAAAATATGAACATTTAAGGCTGTGTGATCAGATGGAACTACAGGTGGCCAGTTCACAGCCCTATCTTAAAGTTACTCCCAGCAGCACTTTTGAGTTCAAAGGGCAAAGCCAATTGCATACATCTTCAAAACTCTGATTCCACAGATCGAGGCCAATACATTCTGTGGGCAGGAAATTCAGTTTTAGCAAATACCGCACAATAATTAAATGTGGCTGTGCCATGATCATAAAATCTAAAATTTAAAAGCAAATCTGATTCCAATTCAAAAAAGTGGGGCCTCAGAGTTACGGAGGTCAACTGGAAAAGATTAACCAGCTACAATGGTGAGCTAGAGGTGACCTCATGGTTTAGGCCCATTGGTTAACAAGATGACCAACAGATGGAGAGTCAAGACAGGAACCTCCACTCTTTAACCCAGTGGCAGGAACGCAAGTCATTTAATCCTCCCTGAGGCCCAATTTGCTCACCGATAAAATGAAATAAATATTCTTAAGAAAGCTGTTGAGGAAATACTACTTGTGGAAAGTACTATTAAAAGTTTAATACATAAGTAGCACTTTATAACAATTTTTCCAGATTTAATGTAGGGTACAAACACACATGTACACATGTACACACATACACATGTGTACACACACACACACACACACACACACACACACACACACACAACATTAAATCTGGAAGATTTCTTTTCCATCCTCAAAAAAACTAAACTGCAGGAAACGTAAATTATCAGTTCTCAGGATTCAGGGTTTCACCTTGATTTTATTTTTTTTTAATTAATTTATTTTTGGCTGTGTTGGGTCTTTGTTGCTGCACGCAGGCTTTCTCTAGTTGCAGCAAGCGGGGGCCACTCTTCGTTGCGGCGCGTGGGGTTTCTCATTGAGCCTGGAGCATGGGGTCTAGGTGCAGGGGCCTCAGCAGTTGTGGCACACGGGCTCAGCAGCTTTGCCTCGTGGGCTCCAGAGCACAGGCTCAGCAGTTGTGGCACACGGGCCCAGTTGCTCCGTGGCATGTGGGATCCTCCCAGACCAGGGCTCGAACCCATGTCCCCTGCATTGGCAGGTGGATTCTTAACCACTGTGCCATCAGGGAAGTCCCTTGATTTTAATTTAACACTCTTTTACAGTGTTCTAGTTTAAAAGGCCATGAGAATTCCTTTTTAAAAAAAATTTTATTTATGTATTTATTTATTTATTTTTGGCTGCATTGGGTCTTCATTGCTACGCGCAGACTTTCTCTAGTTGTGGCTAGCAGGGGCTACTCTTCATTGTGGTGCATGGGCTTCTCATTGCGGTGTCTTCTCTTGTTGTGGAGCATGGGCTGTAGGCATGCAGGCTTCAGTAGTTGTGGCACGCAGCCTCAGTAGTTGTGGCTTACGGGCTCTAGAGCACAGGCTCAGTAGTTGTGGTGCATGGGCATGTTGCTCTGCAGCATGTGGGATCTTCCCGGACCAGGGATCGAACCTGTGTCCCCTGCACTGGCATGTGGATTCTTAACCACTGAGCCACCAGGGAAGTCCCGAAAATTCATTGTTGACCTATCGATACTTTAAGTGCACCAGATACTTTTAATGTTCTAATTATATTCTAAATATTAAATTTTTATGGAAATTCTGTTAAAATAATCAAGCATTGACATAAGAAGTCTCTCTTTCCTACTCCTTCATTAGGAGGTGATTTTGACAACTGTTAAGCAAGAGAAGGTCAGATAAGATTTGGATGAGAACTTCAAGCTCACATGTTCCTTGCTCACAGATGAATCAGCTTTCAGAAGGACCCAGAAATGAGAAATTTTTCTCTGAGATTAGCTGTCCTTAGTTAAAGGTACTTTCCAAATGGCCACTATGAAATAATTCTGTGGTCCCTGATCGTTTTAAACTGATTTTTATCTACTAGCTTTTCTGTTTCCTATTCAGTTTATCTCTGGGTTTTAGAAGTGAAATGGCCCTGCAAAAAAGAAAAATCCCCATAAAGAAATTTACCAGTCAAGATCAAATATGACTTTAAAGATTAGTGTCATCACATGGGTGACATTGGAAACCCCTCGAAAAGACAAATTAGAAAAGTATCTCATTTGTCTATTCATTTGGCACATTTTCAAACATGAAAAGATCCAGGAAAAGGAGAAAGAAGAAGAAACTCATTCTAAAATCAGGAGAAAATCAACAAAGCCTAAGTGTGACAGCCTCAGAGGAAGTTTTCATACACACCCTGGCATTTCATCACAGCTCTCCCTCAACACAGCCTTCTCAACACTGATCAACAGCCAAACCATGGCTCTCTGGGCAGCACGGTCAGTTCCTGAAGTTCAAGGATTTCTCAAAAGGTCAGAGTTGTGGACACATTGCTTAAACCAAACAGGAGAATGTAGAAATAAGAGGAAAAGCAGATGGACGCATTACGGCTGTGTACTGCATGTGCTAGGAGTCATCCCAACAGGATTTGTAAGCAAGTCATAACTACACTGTTATGCAGAGCATAAAAGAAGCTACTTAAATACAAGACTGGGTGTGTCACTTCCCTCCCTACCCCAGTCAGCCAGAGCCTGGTGTTCTTACTCAGAGGCCCATGGACATATAACTGAAGTCAGGCACCCAAACGCTCCGACCGTCACCCAAACCTTGGAATTCCCCAGGAATTGGCCCACAAAGTGATGTCCAGTCTTGTGGGATTCACCAATTCCAGTCCTACAATAACACTTCCTCCTTAACCCAAATCTTGACAGCCAAGGAACACACCACAATGAAGCCAAGGAAGTCACGTGGTAGATGTTTTAAAACTGAAGCCTGTCCAGACAGGACAGACCCTCCCAAAAAAGGAGAGAATTCTGTTCCATACCTCGGAGGGTGACTCTGAGTTACAAAACAAAGGAGAGCTGTGTCTAAGGTAAAGGCTGAGCAGGACCAGGGTGAGGGGGGCTGCCTCAGGAGTGGGAATACAAGGTCATGGAGGAGTATCATAGAAGAGAACAACCCTTTGTCTTCTGGTCAGCTGAAGTTTCACTTAGTTGGACAGCCATGGACATTCCAGCATTTGACATTCCTTGGGGTAAACACAGGGCTTCTCAAAAGCAAATGACCAAATCAATTGTAAAGGAGCATATGGGACTGAGGGAGCAAGAGGTGAATCTACAGCTTTAAAAAAGGCTTTGAGGAACTTCCCTGGTGGTCCAGTGGTTAAGAATCCGCCTTCCAATGCAGAGGACGCGGGTTCGATCCCTGGTGGGGGAACTAAGATCCCACATGCCATGGGGCAACTAAGCCCTCGTGCTGCAACTACTGAGCCTACGCACCCTAGAGCCTGTGCGCCACGACTAGAGAGCCTGCGTGCTGCAACTACTGAGCCTGCACACCCTGGAGCCCACACCACAACTAGGAAGAAGCCTGCACACCACAACGAAAAGATCCTGCATGCTGCAACAAAGATCCCGCGTGCCACAACTAAGACCCAACACAGCCAAATAAATAAATAAATAAAATATTTTTTAAAGGCTTTGAAAACACATCAACCAAAGAACAATCTACAGAGGAAATTAACCTCTCATAGTATACACAACAAAAAGTGGCATTTTTGACATCTATATGAATGGCGACTGCAAATGAATGTCCTTGAATTTGCTATGAATAAATATGCAGTTAACTCATAAAAAAATAAAAAATAAAGAGGAAATTAAGAAAATACTTTCATTTACAATAGCATCAGCAAGAATAAAATAGGTGATGATTGTGGAACATGAATGATTTTTAGGGCAGTAAAACTACTTTGTATGACACTATAATGGTGGATATATATCATTATACATTTGTCTGAATTCATAGAATGTACAACACCAAGAGTGAAACCTAATGTAAGCTGTGGACTTTGAGTGATTATGATGTGTCAGTGTAGGTTCATCAGTTGTAACAAATGTATCACTGTGGTATGGAATGTTGATACGGGGAGGCTGGGCATATGGAGGGGGCGCAGGAGGTATATGGGAAATCTCTGTACCTTCCACTCAATTTTACTGTGAATCTAAAACTGCTTTAGAAAATAAAGTCTGCTAATGAAAAAGAATAGAATACTTAGGAATAAAGTTAACTAAGGAGGTGAAAGACTTGTACACTGAAAAACTATAAAACATTGATAAAAGAAATTAAAGAAGACATTAATAAATTGAAAGATACCCCATGTTCATGAATTGCAAGACTTAATATTGCTAAAATGTCCAGCAATCTACAGATTTACTGCAATCCGTATCAAAACCCCAATGGCTTTTTTTTTTTTTTTGCAGAAATAGAAAAAAACATCCTAAAATTCATGTGAAAGCTCTGAGACCCCAAATAGCCAAAACAATCTTGAGAAAGAGAAACAAAGCTGGAGGCCTCCTCTGGTTTCCAAACATATTATAAAGCTACAGTAATCAGGGCTTCCCTGGTGGCGCAGTGGTTGAGAGTCCGCCTGTCGATGCAGGGGACATGGGTTCGTGCCCCGGTCCAGGAGGATCCCGCATGCCGCGGAGCGGCTGGGGCCGTGAGCCATGTCTAAATGAGGAAACCTGAAGGAAATTTTACTTTTTCAATTATTGTCAGATAATATATCTAAGGCTATGAATTGTTCATGTAAAAAAAAAAAAAAAAAAGCTACAGTAATCAAAATAATGTAGTACTGGCATAAGCACAGACATATAAACCATATAAACAGAATCAAACAGTCCAGAACAAATCCTCAAGTGTATGATCAAATGACCTTTGACAAAGGTACAAGTGCTACACAATGGGGGAAAGACAGTCTGTTCAACAAATGTGCTGGGAAAACTGGACAGCTACATACAAAAGAATGAAGTTGGACCCTTACCTTACATCATATGCAAAAATTAACTAAAAATGGATTAAAAACCTAAACCTAAGAACTGAAACTATAAAATTCCCAGGAGAAAACAGAGGCGGAAACTTCATGACATTGGAATGGGCAATGATTTCTTGGATATGACACCAAAAGTATAGGCAACAAAGGCAAAAAGACAAATGGGACTTCGCCAAACCTAAAAACTTCTGTGCAGCAAAGGAAACAATCAACATAGTAAAAAGGAAACCTACAAAATTGGAGAAAATATTTGCAAACTGTTTATCTGATAAGGGATTAATATATAAAGAACTCCTACAACTCAACAACAAAAACATCAAATAACCTGATTTATAAAAAGTACTTGAATAGACATTTCTCCAAAGAAGATACACAAATGGTCATATGCACATGAAAAGATGCTGAACATCATCAGGGAAATGCAAATCAAAACCACAGTGAAATACTACACACCCATTCCGATGGCCACTATCACAAAACTGGAAAATAACAAGTTTTGGCAAGAAGGTGGAGAAATTGGAACTCTCATGCATTGTTGGTGGGAATGTAAAATGGTACAGCAGCTATGGAAAACAGTACGGCGTTACCTCAAAAAATTTTAAAGAATTACTATATGATCTAGCAATTCCACTTCTGGGGTATATATCCAAAATAATTGAAAACAGGATCTTGAGATATTTGTATAGTTATGTTCATTGCAGTATTATTCACAATAGCCAAGAGGTGGAAACAATCTAAATGTCCATCAGCAAATGAATGGGTAAAGAAAATATAGTATATATATATATATATATATATATATATAGTGGAATATTATTCAATTTTTAAAAAGAAGGAAATTCTTTAAAAAAAAAAAGGAAATCCTTATACTACAAAATGGATGACTCTTGAGGACATTATGCTAACTGCAATAAACCTGTCACAAAAAAGACAAATACTGCTAATTTTACTTATATGAGGAATCTGAAGCAAACTCTTAGAAAGTAGAATAACAGTTACCAGGGTCTGCAGGAGGGGAAAAGGGGGGGAGTTGTTCAATGGGTAGAGGGTTTCAATTTTGCAACATGAAAAATTCTAGAGATCTATTGTACAATGTGCATATAGTTACTACTGTACCATACACTTAAAAATGGTTAAGATGGTAAATTTTATGTGTTTTTAACCACAGTTTAAAAAACCCAGATCAAGCAATTGCAGTGTATAGACCTCATTTGTGCTTTGATTCAAATAACTATTTTTAAAAATTGTGGGACAATAGAGAAAAATTGAATGCCAACTGAATATTTTATATTAAAGCATTGTTTTGTGTGATAATGGTATTTGGGTTATGTGATTCCTCTTCTTTTAATTAATTAATTAATTAAAATATTTATTTAGGCTGCGCTGGGTCTTAGTTATGCCACACGGGATCTTCATTGCGGCACTTGGGACCTTTTAGTTGCGGCATGCAGGCTTCTTAGCTGCGGCATGCAAACTCTTAGTTGTGGCATGCATGCGGGATCCAGTTCCCAGCCAGGAATCAAACCCGGGCCCCCTGCATTGGGAGCATGGGGTCTTACCCACTGGAACACCAGGGAAGTCTCTCCTCTTCTTTTAGTTAATCTGAAATATTTATGGGTGAAAGGATGTCTGTGATTTGTTTTGAAATCCAGATGGAGGAATCATGATGACCATGAGTTGAGATTTACTGAAGCTGGATGATGGGTACGCGAGGCTCATGTACTGTCTACTGTTGTACGTTTTTTCCATAATAAAGACTAAAACACAAAGCAAGTGCCCCTGGAAGTGTTGGGGCTGTCAGGCATTTACACTGTGCCCTTGAGCTCATCTACTGAGACTTTCCTCTTCACCATCAGCAGGACCAGGCCCATCATGGTGAATCTTGGTGTTCTGTGTTGATGGACAGCCTTCTCTAAAACCTTTGGTGTCTGCAACTGCTCTTCCATTAAGTGATAAAACAAGGAACTCACCCAATTTAATCTTAAAAAAATTTTTTTTATTGTAGTTGATTTACAATATTGTGTTAGTTTCAGGTGTACAGCAAAGTGATCCATATATATATATATTTCAGATTCTTTTCCATTATAGTTTATTACAAGATATTGAATATAGTTTCCTGTGCTACACAGTAAGTCCTTGTTATTTTATATATAGTAGTGTGTATATGTTAATCCTAAATTCCTAATTTATCTCTCCCTCCTCCTTTCCCATTTGGTAACCATAAGTTGGTTTTCTATGTCTGTGAGTCTATTTCTGTTTTGCAAATAAGTTCATCTGTATCATTTTTTTTTAATTCCACATATAAGTGATATATATTTGTCTTTCTCTGTCTGACTTACTTCACTTCATATAATAATCTCTAAGTCCATTCATGTTGTTGCAAATGGCATCATCTCGTTCTTTTTTATGGCTTAGTAATATTCATATATATATTATATATATATATATAATATATATATATATACCACATCTTCTTTATCCATTCATCTGTCCATGGACATTTAGGTTGTTTCCATGTCTTGGCTATTGTAAATAGTGCTGCTATGAACATAGGAGTGCATGTATCATTTTGAATTAGTTTTCATATTTCCTGGATATATATGCCCAGAAGTGTGATTGCTGGATTACATGGTAACTCTATTTTTATTTTTTGAGGAACTTCCATATTGTTCTCCATAGTGGTTACACCAATTTACATTGCCACCAACAGTGTAAGAGGGTTCCCTTTTCCCCACACCCTCTCCAGAATTTATCATTTGCAGACTTTTTGATGATGGCCATTCTGACTGGTGTTAGGCAATACCTCATTGCGGTTTTGATTTGCATTTTTCTAATAATTATCAATATTGAGCATCTTTTCATATGCCTGTTGGCCATCTGTATGTCTTTTGGAAAAATGTCTATTTAGGTCTTCTGCCCATTTTTTTTATTTTTATTTTTTTGATATTGAGCTGTATGAGCTGCTTGTATATTTTAGAAATTAATCCCTTTTCAGTTGCATGGTTTGCAAATATTTTCTCCCATTCCATAGGTTGTCCTTTCATGTTGTTTATAGTTTCCTTTGCCGTGCAAAAGCTTTTAAGTTAATTAGGTCCCATTTGTTCATTTTTGCTTTTACTTCTATTACTCTAGGAGACAGATCCAAAAAAAATATGCTGCGATTTATGTCAAAGAGTGTTCTGCCTATGTTTTCCTCTAGGAGTTTTATAGTATCCAGTCTTACATTTAGGTCTTTAATCCATTTTGAGTTTATTTTTGTGTATGGTGTTACAGAATGGTCTAATTTCATTCTTTTACATGTAGCTGTCCAGTTTTCCCAGCACCACTTATTGAAGAGATTGTATTTTCTCTACTGTGTATTCTTGCCTCCTTTGTCATAAATTAATTGAACATAAGTACATGGGTTTATTTCTGGGCTCTCTATTCTGTTCCACTGATCTATTTCTGTTTTTGTGCCAGTACCATACTGCTTTGATTCCTGTAGCTTTGTAGTATAGTCCAAAGTCAGGGAGTGTGATTTCTCCAGCTCTGTTCTTTCAGCCAATTCAATATTTAGTGAAAAAACTCAGGAGCAGCAACTTGGGCTTATTGAGCAGCTCATTGTTTTATTGACACATGTGAGTTGTGGTTTCAGGAATGTTTTAGGAATTCCCTGGTGGTCCAGTGGCTAGGACTCTGCACTTTCACTGCTGAAAGCATGGGTTCGATCCCTGGTTGAGGAACTAAGATCCCACAAGCTGCGTGGTGGCGCCAAAAAAAAAAAGGAATGTTTCTTGCATTCCTAGTTTAGGTGATTAGGTTCACTACCTACAGGCTACAGGGTCCTTCAAAGAGAAGCAGGCCACTCCAGTGGCCCCAGCACCCGGACAGGCTGACAATCAGTGACGGCTGGGGCCTCTGCCTAGGTGGAGCAGGGAATGGGAAGTTCACCCAATAGAGGGAATGATGCAGTCACCAGGCATGGACAGAAAAGAGGCAGCAAAACCTTTGCTCCTACTTGGAAGTTTTGCCCAGGCAGGCTCTTCCCTATAAAAGGGAGGGAAACTCTTCCACTCCCTGCACTGCCCAGCTCCCTGCGCCAGCCAGCTCTTCCCTCCTCAGCTGCTCCCACACAGAAAGCAGTGGAGTTCTCAGGAGCTGCAGTTATGCAAAGTTAGGCTTAGAAGAGGGACATGTGGGCCATTCAGATTCCTTACTCTTAACCCAGATCTGTCCTTCCCATTACTGCAGTAGGGTGAAGACAGTAATACCCAAACTGAATACCAAAGGGAAACAGAGAGCCTGGGGTAAATTTATGTCTGGGATTTATATTCTAATAGCTTGATGGCTGAGAGAAGCCCGTACGAAAGGTATCTTTGCTAAAACAGAATGCAGTAAAAATAATTGAATTTATTGATATATCTATAGCAGTGGTTCAAAAAGAAACTACTTTCACAAGAACAGTCATAACACTTTAATAATTTGAATAAAAGCAACTTCAGGAACAATATACATACAATTTGAACAATTAAACTGAACAGTGTATTTAAATGCATCGAATTCTTAAAAATCCTCAAAATGAGTTCAAGCCCACGGATATGAAAAGGTAATTTTGAAGTACTACAGACCAGAGTAAAACAGACAAAGTAATTAAATTTATCAATACTCTAGACCAATACTGTGGATACTGTAGACCTTTATGAGAACACTTCTAAGGAATGTTAGAATAAACAGTCATTAAAAAGGAATACAATTGATCTCAGAAAGATGAATTAATAGCTAACAATTTCTTTGGTCCTCCAAGTCACAGGTGTAAAAACTTTAAAATACCAAACGTGAGCTGAATGTTTAATTCTATCTCTAAATGTTAAGCAGGATAATGTTTATATCAGGTTAGATTTTTAAAGGAACTCAGAATCAACCACCACTCTACTTTAGAAACTCCAAGTAAAAATATATATATATATAGGAACTAGCAGTAGGGAAGATTTAAAATTAAAAAAAAAACAAACAAAAAACTGCCATCTGGCCCTAGCATAAGCCAAATGGCATCAGAGTGGCAGAGACAGGACTACCAGAGTTATAGCAAGCATTGTAGTTAATCCTTGTTGGTAACAGGATAAATCTGAAGAGCACAGTGTCAACCAAATAAGAGATTTCTCCATGGAATAATTGTGTTTGTTTTAGCAGAGAGTTGGGTTTTTTTTCGTTTGTTTGTTTTAATTTGGCCCACACCGCCCCAGTGGAGGAAATTTTAAGATAATCATTTATAAGGCAGCAGCTTCCTGGACTAAGAGACCTATCCCACTTGAACAGTTACACAGAAGACAAGATCCACATGGACCACAAGGGAAACCAGAACACTGGCTTCCAGTAGCTTCCAATCACTCCAGATAATGACGATGCATTTTTACAGACACCAACAATACAGCTTTCATTAGACATGGGACATAGTTCAACGCAGTCCCCAGTGCAATTCTGCATTCTCTCATATTCACAGAAGCTATGGTTCTGCAGACCTGAAAATGATGGACACTTTCAAAAGTTTCTGTAAATACTTAGAAAAATATTTGATAAGTTAAAAAAAAAAAGTTTTGAGGCATCTACAAGGAACTCACAAAGTAAGCTCCCAAGAAATGTGTAAAGGTAGAACTGTGAGAGCTAGTTATTTGCAATGTCAGTACTAAGTCTTATAAAATAACGGCTTTTTAAAAAAAGGCAAAGGTATCTACACTCTAAATGGTGTGATATTCTCATCAAGGCACAGAGAGTTAAATGTCTAAATCCCTGTATATTGACATGAGAATACACTCGTAAACAACTCCAGGAACTAATTCCCTGTACTTGAATTTTAAAAAGAATAGAAGGTAGAAATTGCTTTTTTAACTCACAGTGAAATTAAAAAACATAGATATTCCACCACCTTCCCTTGGTGACATATGTTACAACTGGATAGTTAAAAAATAAATATATAAAAAATAAAGTATCACTGGCAGTTAAATAAACATGATTAAAATGGAGCCTGTTGGACTTTGAATTTGCAGAGCAATGCTGCACAGTGTACATAAATTATTTTAAGCACTATGCCATTTTTGTTTGGGGAGGATAAAATAAATATATTGGTCATAGTTTTCTCCTGTTCCCAACACACCTGTGCTTCTGAATCAAATGACCATACTCTGAACAAAACACATGAATTCTCCCTTCCCAGCACCCTCAGGTTACCTGAAAGGCAGTGGTTTTATGCAAGTAACTTACACTATTGGCAGTTTGCTTGAATGTTGCCACTAAAAGGTGGCAAGAAGAAAGTAGATTAATTACCCCTTTATTAATTATCTTTATTTGACTTGCTTTAAATAATTATTAAATACAATTAGTGACAAGGGATAAGCAACAACTGGAAATGGAATGTACAAACAATTAAGACCAAATGATGCTACTAGCTGCACAATCTGTAAACCATGTGGCACATGCTGAGGTTCAGCTCTTAATGAGAGTCAGAAACTCTTCCCGGGTCTTCGGGTCCTCGCGGAACACCCCCAACATCGTGCTGGTCACGGTTCTGCTGTTCATTTTCTGTACCCCTCGCATTACCATACACATGTGTCTACAAAACAAGGCAACAAATGTGGCTTCAAGGAGTAGACAGTTGCTGGTTTGGTTTTTAAATTAAAAGCAGCCCGAAAGATTAAATCTGCTTCAACTGAGTTCACAGTTACCAAGTATATCAAAATGTCGCTTCTTAGACAAATTTGGTCTAAAACTTTTTTTTTTTTTTTAAGTTCCTAAGCCTTACAGCTCTTATCCTTATCAGTGGTTGAGTCCTTAAGGCATCCAGTCGGAGGGGGAGAAATAGAATTTTCTTCCTGGGTGAAACTAATACAAAGTGTCTACAGAGATACACAACTTCTAGATAAAAAGAAATTCAGGATTCTCACTTGATCCATCTTCAGGACTGAGACAGCACTAAGCTAGCTTAGGTGTTCCGAGAAATACTGAGGCACGCTGGTCTCACCAGGCAGAATCCAGAGAACGGTGACCATAGTGGGTGAAGCCGGACGGCACCCACAGTGCACAGTTCACGCCATGACAAAAGAATGGGTGAAAACTGCCCACAAGATGTTTGCAATTCTCATAATTCATTCTAACTTAAAGAAGTGTCTTCAGTTGCCCTTTGTACCTATTCTTAAGTACAACTCTTTATTTTTCAAATGTGTCACAAAATATTGGGAAAACTCTGCTCTTAGCAACAAAGAGCTAAAGAAGAAATCAAGAGAAGACTGATTTGCACTGTTGTGCAAATTCACTACACCTAAGTCTATGACTCTCTACACCTCCAGCCCAAAACACCACTGGGACATTATTAAAGGCAAACACGGACTTACGTCGCTTCAACCACTACCCCCACTCCAGCAGGTCGCAAGGCCTCTGTGATTGCTACAGCAATTTGTTTCGTAAGGCGCTCTTGAACTGTGGATGTGACAAGAAGCTCAGTTTAAGGGTCTGACACGAACAGAGACCTGGAAGCTTTTGTTGTCTCTAGAATATTTGAAATCTTAAAAAGCAAGACTTTGGTGAGGTTTAAGAGCCAAGACACACCACCTTTTACCAGTTTGCTTGCTCTGCTGTCTGGGCCACAGGATGCCCCTGTTCAGTCCCCTCACCTGCAGTACAGGTGCCAAGGGGAACTAAGGAACCCCCGGTGCCCACCAGCACCACTGGAGGGAACAGATCAGAATGACGACTGTCTCTTTAGGTGTGCAGAAAGACTGACCAAATATTGATAACAAGCACCCCCGTGGAGGCAGAGTAAAGTAAATGAATAAATAGCTTGAAGCAGGGTTAACAAAGGAGCTACAGTCCAATTATTGAATTGTACTTAGAGCAATGTTGAAAATCAACGATTTAACCTAAATAACGTAGTTCCTGTGCTGAATAAACAACATCTTTGAAAACATTAAGTGTTCAGCACTGCCTCTATTTGAAAACCGACAAAATCCCCAAATATCAGAGCAGGAACTGGTTAAATCAAGCCACAGTGTAGCTGTACAATGGAATGCTGAACAGCCAGCAAAATGAATGAGATGGTTACATGTATGTGAAAAAATGTTTAAGATTTGGTAAGTGAAAAAGTAGGGGAAAAAGAAGGTGACACCAATTTTCAAACACTATAATAAAAGTAGATTGATTTTTTAAATGTTGGTATATGCAATAAAATGTGAAGGAATGTGCAAATACAATGATTTGTTCTGGAGGCTTGAAACACAGCAGACTTTCTGTTTTATATTCCTATAAAGTTTTAATTTCTTTTTTTTTTTTTTTTTGGTCACACCACACGGCTTGGGGGAATCTTAGTTCCCTGAACAGGCATTGAACCCTGGCTACCGCAGCGAATGCACCGAGTCCTAACCACTGGACCGCCAGGGAATTCCCTTGATTTTTATAAGCCATATGTATTACACTTGTAATAAGAACAAAAAATACTTTTTCCTTAATAAAAAATGTTTTTCTGTAAATAAAGTAGTTTCAAAGTTTACCTTGTAATCTTCTACTATAGATTTCTACAATCCTAGAAAAGAAAGAATTGTTTTAGTTAATTATAAATTGTTTGAAGTGAAATTGGCAAGGCTTCCCCATAAGTCTAAAGAATAATTGCTTTATTGAAGTAATTGTAGGGTCTGGGCAGCAGATAAATGCTTATAGGAGGAGGATAGAAAGATACAAAAACTACAAGGAAATGAGAAGAGGGAGGGTCTAAAGGAGACCACCAACCATGACACAGTGGTACTTCCATAAGTCCCCAAAGACAGAGAGAATTAAGTGTAACATTCACTTAGGAAAAACAGCAATTAGAGGTAATTTTCAAGCTCCCATGTCATCAATTTTAGGTCACATCTCACGTGTTCTAATTAATCATATTGTTTAATAAGAGTTTAAAGCTCAAGTTAAAAATAAAGACTATGTTAATTAATAGCAGACAAATATCAACTATGTACCAACTAAACCTATTAAGATAATCAGATGAGAGCTAAACAGACCTCTTCAGACATCTCTTTATAATATAGGTCTACATAAGCACTCAGTAGGATTAACCACCCCCTCCAAATAAGAGCCCCTGATCTTAGCTCATAACACAATCTGTCAAGTGATGAATTTCCCCTTTCAACATCTTTTACTCTGGCTGTAAAATGTAAAGATGGCTACAGAATTACACATTTGAGGATTGCAATTCACGTGAAGGGTCTTTTCTTTAAAATTTGGCCTTTTAGTCATGAATTTGGACTCAATTTAAGGATCAGCTTACCTATGAGGTATGTTATGGCCCTTTCCCCCACTGTGCCACTCAGACAGAACTGATGACTTGCTTCTTTATACCTGCTACAGCCAATGAAGTCAGTCACAGGTGGGCTGCCTACCCTAACAGGAATTCCTCTAACATTTCACTGTCA